>NW_027505693.1:0-157438 GCF_021521415.1 Bidens hawaiensis | reverse complement strand
TAATTGTTGATGGCCATAGTACCTTTAATTAACTAATAAATGGTTTCCCCTTTGGTGTATACAAACAGAGATACATATTAACATCATATCTAATCTCACACACATACAATTTTGTGTACCTCATCTCTCATAAACCGGGTTTCTTTAAGAACCCTAACACCATCTTTAACTATACATCCTAAATGGGAACTCGATCAAACTGACAACTATGTCATCTACATCCTTCTTCGATGTGGTTATTGCTCTCCATGCTATAACATGTACGCATATAATTAATGGGTTTATCATATTATTATGTTTTCTATTATCACCATAAGAAATTTATCAATATTAAGTTGTAAGCTCAAGCAAGAACCAAGCTCAACCCAATTTCGTCAAAGGTGTTTTTATTTGAAAAAATGGTGCTCCAATTACTTTGAAAAATAGTATAATGCTAGATCGGTTATTGGGGATTAATAAAGTAGCAGAATTTATCCCAAATAAAATAATGGTAATAATAATATATTAAGAACTAGACATCTAGCCACCACGAGCTGCACATGGAACATGGACACAATTAATTTTTAATGATTAAAAAAGAGAGTTATAGAGGAGACCCATCTGACGTATTGGAGTTGTATACAACAAAGTTGGATATGAATCTCTAGCAAGATATTAATAAAGAATGGAAGGTCTGATGAAAGCTGATACGATCTTTATAATATCTATGCTTTAACTTCTTGATTATAATCAAGATTTTTCTTGCTTTCAAAATAATTAGTTAAATTCATCTATTATTTAGTTTCCTTATTTATTCTTATTAGGTTTCGTTATTGTGTATTTTTTTTCTGTTTTATGTATTGGTTTTCCTATAAATTGTAATATTCGTTTGAGAAAGAATAAAAATAATTATTAAAAAATTGTCTCAAGTTCGGGCTTCTTCTTCTCTCTTGTTCTTGAAGCCTAACCCACTCTACGGTCTATCGGGAGATTGGCCATCTCGAATCGGTCTCTATCAATTTGGTGCTTTCATTAACTTACTTATGCCTCCTTCATCGCGTGACGACCTGTTCATGGTCTTGGTCGAGCGACTCGACCGGTTGCTGGCTGCTGCACCAAAATGTTGCCATGGCTGCTCAACAAGCCGCACACATCCCTTGCAGCCTCCATCCCCAAACTTAACGCTGCATCCGATCAATCAAAATTGTCTCCACCAACTCCAACTACAACATGCCTAATACCACCGCCGATAACTGTCCCAATGCTTGAACCCTCTATTCTCATCCTAATTGGTGAACCTCTGGCAAGTCATACACCCCTACCAAAACGGCTTGAATTATGTTTACAACAAAAATAAAACCGGGTCATCACCTCCGATTTTTGTCCAATATTCACAACAGTTGTTGCCTCGTATGGGTCCTCAATACTTGCTACCCATATCTTATTTCAAGGTTTTTACTATGCATATGGCGTCAATAATTCCAACAAATAGTGCTTTCGGAAAGCGGGCATTTATTCATTCAACGGGTCGTTAATGCTAATACCAGAGGAGAGTAGTTCCCTAGCGACGCTAGGTGATATCTGTGACCAGCCCCAGCCCGGATCACATCCTTCAACTGCTCCTAACCTTGAAAGTAAGACACTTTATCCTTATCCAATTCCCTTGGGTGCTACAAAGTATCCTACTCCAATACTTGGGAATGGAAGCAAGAATCCTTCCGAATAATTGGCTTTTGCCCTTTACCTAGGAGCACATCCAAGACTAAAAATATGAATTTCAAATAAAATCTAAAAATTTCAGCCTTGCAGTAGCAACAAAAGAGTTCACGGATAACCTATTTAATAGGATTAAAATAACTTCCCGTTGCTGAAAGATCTCCATCAAATGCTACATCCGAAGCAACTATAAATCGATCTGCCAAACAAAAATCCCTTTATAGAAGGGTTTCACCCCAAGCTTTGGGTTTTCTAGCTAATCGTGGATGGGTACAGAAGAACTAAATTTGGTTTTTTATACCATAGCCCCAATGTACCGAATCCCCATGCAATGCATGTAATAGCTACGAGCTGTTTTAAGCGTTGTTGCGCGAGTACTGTATCGTGAACTAATAAGAGAGGAACAACGATCAAAAAGCAGTAGTCACTCTTTTAATTAAAAAAATTAATAAATCAAGAAAGTGAATGAAAAATCTCCAGTCTCTTGAGCGGTCGTTCATGTCAGGAATCATGGTTGTTGATGTAGTTGCTATTCTTTCTTTGTTTTTTTTCATCTCGATTCGAAAGAGTTTGGTGTTCAGTGTACCGCTCCGTGGATACAAAAATGAAATGTTTGGAAGAAGAAATAGAATCTCCTTTCGTGTTCGAGCAAAGGTCCCCTCATTCAATATCATTATTGGGTCGACTCGGCCAAATCATGAGTATATAAAAAAATAAAAAATAAAAAATAAAAATGGTCTTATCCGGCTTCAAGCAATATTTCTCTCAATCTTAATTTTTCGTATGAAAATACTTTTATCCCCAGTCTTTCGAATTTGTATTTTATATTTATGGGGATGGGCTTATTATTCCTTTTAAAAATAGGAATAACTATAGGGTCAAGCCCTCGCCTTTTGTTTTTATGAATGGGCCTGCCGCTAGAGATTTCTGTAGGCCTAACTTGTTTTGCGAGAGCCCTAATTATAGGTGCCACTTGTAACATCCTACTTTTGATAATAATAAATAAAAGAAGTATTGTTTATTTAAGGGTGTGTTTATATTTAATTAAGTAAAATAATAGAGTGTGGACATGGGCAAAGAAAGATAGAATAAGGGATGGTGATAGGCCTTAGGCCCATGGGCTTAAGGGTATATAAACCCCTTAAACCTCCCTAAAACCCTAAACCCTCATTCTTATCTTCTAGCCTCCTTACATACTCAAAAACACACAAACACTCCCTTATCCTTACGAATAAGTTTGAATTCGAACCAAAAAGGTTCGTGCTAGATCTTCATCAAACGAACAAGAGAAACGACTCTAGTTGTGTTGAAGCTAATCGTTGACGCAATACACCAAAAGGTACGTTTTTAGATGTTAAGGTTTAGTTTTTAAGGTCGGTTTTCCCTAAGATTTGATACGAAGGTAAATCGGGAGTTTTTATACAATAAAAATGTAAACTTGGTGTTAGATATGGACTTGTTCAACTCGTTAGCGAAGATCTAGCTAAACTGGGTTTAGAAACCAATAAAGGTTTAAAATTTATTGTCAAACGAGCTAGATCTTGGCCGAGGGATGAAATAGAAATGGTTAAAAGATGTAATAAAGGTAAATATAATGATGGGCGATAATATATGTAATAATATTAACAACAGCATGCTACAATAGGAGTATTCGAATGAAAAAGTGTTCGAATGAGAAGTATTCGAATCAAAGGGAAATGTAATCAGAGGAAAATGATGAGAATGGAAGCATATGAATCAAGTCCTTAAGGAACCTTTGACTCAGGGAAGTAATCTAATCGAATGGCGGAAAATGATCAAATCGAATGGGTGATTCGATTCGATTATAAAGTTTATTCGAATAGAACCCGTCATTCGAATAGAAAGTCCATTCGAATAGAATCTACCATTCGAATCGAAAGTCCGTTCGAATAGAATCTGCCATTCAAATAGAATGTCCATTCGAATTGAATATGCCATTCGAATAGAACTGAGAATTCGATTTGATTAGTTCAGACTTAGAATTTTCAGATGAACTTTTAGTAAAAGACTATTAATAAAAATAAAAATTTTCAAGCTGACCTGGAAAGTCGACTCTAGCCAGGGGCTCTGCCCCTTGGACCCTGCTAGGGGTTGCCGCCCCTAGACCCTACTACAAGGGACGCTGCCCACGGACCCCCGTAGCTAGGGGTTACATTAACTTAGAAGTATGATATAGTTAGAAATAGTTAATTGATACTTGTAATTATTATGCCGGTAGCCGCGCACAGCTAAAGAGGGATATTACTATAAACTCAGAAAGAAACAGGATCCAGGTGAGTTTCTAGCCCCATTTCCTAGTTATGTTCTCGGGGCTGTGTGCAAACTCAATGTAATTAGTTAATACACTTACCTTAAGTGGTAAGTGTATGATATGTGAATGCGTATGAATGATATATTTGTGAAGTTAAGATTATGCATGAAAGTATATACATTGAAAAATAAATATATGTATGGTTGTATGGAAAAGAAGGGACTATACCCTATAAATATCTAAGATAGAAGGGACCAGGCCCGAATAATATCTGAGATAGACGGGACCAGACCCTAATAATATCTGAGACAGAAGTGGACCAGACTCTAATAATATCTGAGATAGAAGGACCAGACCCTGCTAATATCTGATATGGTAAATATAGTTATGCATGTAGTATGAAAGTACGAGAGTATGAAGGTATGAAAGAATGAAAGTATGTATGTGTGTATGTATGTATGCATGCATGCATGTATGTATGTATGTATGTACGTATGTATGTACGCATGCATGCATGTATGTATATATGTATGTATGTATGTATGGAAGAAAGGTAACAGGATAAGTATGTAATATGTGTCTTAGGATATGTGTATATGTAAGTATGTGAATGTGCTGTATGTCCTGATTAACTAGAAATCACTCAGAGTAGCTGACTTTTAGTATGCACACAGGTGAATAGGTTGAGGCAGCTCGCTTGAATAAGGACACATGGCATTTGACTGAAGATACTGGCATCTTGAGAAGAATGTTATGTTGTTATATTTGACTATGTTTTACTTTGAAAGACAAATTTGAAAGATGTTAAGACAATATTTTAAATGTTATGTAATATACATGGTTGAAGTTTAAATTCCGTGAAAGTTTTAATTCACTATGATATTTAGAATTGTTTTTATGAGTAAACCCAACGTCCAAAGTAGGGCAACTGGACCAGGGCCTTATAGCACTGCCTCAGAAGTACTCTCGGGGTCCTCTTCCATGAAGATCATGGAGTCGAATTCTGAGGGAAAGGCCAACTCCGATTGGCAATAGTACCTTAACCTTGATTATGATCCAAAAGGTCAGGGGCATGGCATCGCAGGGGAGCCCACTTTGAGGAACCGAGACAAAAGTGCTGATCCTTAAGAGTACGTCGGGCCTTCTACAGGAAGGCCAGGCGGGGAGTCGGAAGGTGCTGGCCCATCCCAACGTATTCCATTAGCGGAGGTCCCTTCAGAGAGGCAGCCCCCCTCCCCCCCCCCCCCTCCCAAAAAAAAAGACTATAGTGGCCTGGAACCTTCTTTCGCCAACACTTTAAAACCAAAAGATAAAATAAGTTGTATTGTGGGGGACTTATTAAGAAGGAACATGCGTCTTGTGAATCCAAAGGATGTTGAAACAGGAGTGGACATCTACATAACGGAATTTTTTTATGCCGCCCCAGAAACTAGAGTGCGAAATGCGAAGCTAACTCGAATTTTAAAGAGCTTGAAAAAGCATGGGATTCAAAGTCAAAAATTCCGGGAAAACTATAAGGATATTCAAGATAGTTTGTTTATATTGAATAATTCTTCATTCCCCTCTTTGAGTTTTTTGTAATATAAGTGCTCTTGAAGAAACATAGAAAGATGAAAGAACAAATATGACACAATCCCTTTCTTTCCATTGGTCAACAACCAACCATATACACCGCTAAATAAGTCTGGCGTAAAACAAGACTTCTCAAGTCCAGCTTACTATTATTATAAATAAAGTAGTAAGTAAAAAAAGTCAACAACCGAAGTCCTTATGAACCCACCGAATCTAAATATCATTTTCGAGGGGCAACCAACTCCTAGTGAAAAATTGTTTATGATATCCTGAAGCACCGATCATAACGTAGGGGTCTCCTTAAATTTGGGAAAAACTATTGAAATTACATAATCAGATGCCCAAAGCGCTCCATCTTTTGATGAAATCTTGGAAGGCATAAGAAATATTTCACTTAGTAGAATCAAAACAAAGGCAATTACCTACCAAATGGTCCATGTCGGACCTTGTTCGGGCAGTAAATGGAGAATATTTTAGTACCCTAGTCAAGTTTATGACTTACAAGGCAAAGGAACTCTTAGTTGGTTATGGGAGGAGATTGTAAATATCCTCGATTTAATCAACTCTGTTTTCTAATGTAGGTTCTGGAGTTCTAACATTTGAATCTCTCTTACATTCTACGTTCCCGAATCGGATCTGCCAAATATTTCACATTTTCTATGATCATTTCTATTTCACATATTCGGGGAATCCTCCTTAATAGATGAAATATTCCTATTATGTCAATGCCAATTTAATCAATGTTATTAGCTGTGAATTCAAACTTTTTTGCTGCACCGTTATGTTAAGAAGAATTTTGCATGTTCTGCGGCGAGAGTGAGTGGCGGCCACAATGGCACACTATTGCAACCACGTCAAATGCCTTAGGACGAGTCAAATGGCGACCACTATGGAAAAAATGTTCCATTCTTGAGGACAAGAACGTTGTGAAGGGAGAGAAATTGATACGATCATAATAATATCCATGCTTAACTTCTTGATTATGATAGAAAAGAATTTTATTGCAAGCAAAGTAATTAGTTAAATTTATCTATTATTTAGTTTCCTCATTATATCCTAATTAGGTTTCATTATTGTGTATCTTTTCCTATTTTATGTCTTGGTTTTACTATAAATTCTGATATTCGTTTGAGAAAGAATAAGAAAAATATTCAAAAAAGTATCTCAAGTTTGGTTTTCTTCTTCTCTCTTCACTACGTGAATATTGGCTTTTGGCCACACACATGCTCTGGGCAGTTTGCCACACCTCGGTCTAAATGTGTGGCTAAAGGTCGCTTTCGCCACACATTTGTTATTCGTGTGACTAAAAACGCACCTGTTAGAACTAAAAACACACATGTTAGAACCTTTAGCCACATAACTTAGATTTTTGTGTCAAAATATCACACCTGCTGGAACATTTAGCCACACTTTTTCAATTCGTGTGACAAAAAACACAGTTGTTCGAAACCGTTAGCCACACTTTCATAAAAAAATTTGACTTTTACTAGCCACACTTAGTAAATATGGCCAAATATGATCTAAGCTCACAGTAGTTTGATAACGATGTGGTTAAAAACTAATACATATGGCCACACTTACGGGTATATGTGACCATAGAGTATTGTTTGTTAGCCACTTATAAGTTTTATGTGTGGCTAAAAGTTAACGGTGACAACAAACAAAACGTGTGACCGTTAAGTTAATGGCCACACTTTAATTGTTTCATATGTGGCTAAAAGCTTATACATATGGTCACACTTACAGGTTTATGTGACCATAAAGCATTATTTTATAGCCACTTATAAATTTTTATGTATGGTTAAAAGCTAACAGTTACATTAAAACAAAAGTGTGACTATTGATAATTAATAGCCACATTCTAATTCTTTTGTGTGACCAACTAGACATCCACCCTTCAGTAACCAATCTGAACCCTAATCTATCACCTGCTGCTAATACTTTCATCACTCATTAACATCGATTGAAGCTCATCTTGGTTAGGTTGGTGATTTATACTTTAATTTTGAGAAATTTGGGTATTCGAGGGTTTGAATGTAAGCAATTAGGTCTTGGATTCAATCGATTAGTATTCGTTCTAATTTAAACAATCCTGATACAAGTTGCAAGTGACGTTTTTGAATCTTTACTTTTTATCTTTGTTGAATTTATATTTTCAAACGGGGGTTTTTAACATGATTAATTAGAACCCTAGTGATGTCATAAACATGTAAGGGTTTGAGTTTTGTTGAGAACAGTTGGCTGACAGATTCATTCTCATTTATTGATTGGTCTGTAACTCGCTGTTAAACGATGATTATTGCTCGATTGTTGATTTTTGGATGTAGTATTCTGAGTCTAGTTTCCAGAAAGGTAAATTTTGTAATTTTTGGACGAGTGTTGAATACCTTTTATGATTTTACAAAAACATATGTCAAAGCTGATTCGGGGAGTTATATTCTGGTCCATTTTTCGGACACCATAACTCCCTAATGACAAACCCAAACGGGATGGTTCCACTTTTGGAACTTAGTATTACGAGTTTAAAAGATAACCCAATTGGTCTAACACAATTTGGTTTAATGAGTTGATCGAACCATTAAACTAGTTTTTGTTGCGCAATCTGTTGAACTGTTAGTACCTATTTGTAATGGTTGAATTATTGTGAGTTTTCTATGCTTGAGAAAAAAATAATAAAAATTGTTTGAGAAACCTGATTCATATATCATACTGTGGTAAATTTTGTAGAATTCATACTTAATCTTTTCTTTGTGAATAAAATCAATTTGTATATGCCAGAATTTATCTCATGAACTGAATGATCATAAGTTAAGTTGTATGATGAATATTTGGTTGCTTTGCCATGATATGATGTGTGGATACATGTTAGGACTTTCGGTACTATTAACATTACTTATTATCACCAACGATTCATCGGGTCAAGTTTGTGTTTGTGTGTGAGTTCATACGTGGGTCTTAGAGTCATGTGTTGTTGAGCATACTCTCATAACTTAAAACACTTGTACTAGGTAACAGTTAGCGAGTCAAATGCATTCATTTGGTTTTGAGAAAACTCTGTTACATGTGACACCAGGTTTTGGATTGAAAACACGGACATACTTGCATACTGGTTTTGAAAACACTAAGCGTTTGAAGTATTGGTTATGTAACCTGCTGAAATGGGCAAAAACGAGCTGAACAACAAATTTTTTATTGCTGAATTGCTGTAAAACTGGTCAAAACATGCTGAAACGAGCTGTTAAGTGCTGTAACGGACTGAAAAATCGATGAAACGAGCTGTTTAACATGATGTTTGCTGTAAAAACGAGCTGTTGCGTGCTGAAACGAACAAAAAACTTGCTGAAACGAGCTGTTTAACATGCTGTTTGCTGTTAAAACGAGCTGTTAAGTGCTGAAACGGACTGAAAAATCGTTGAAACGAGCTGTTTAGCATGTTGTTTGCTGTAAAAACGAGCTGTTAAGTGCTGAAACGATTTGTTAAGTGCTGAAACGAGCTGAAAAATCGCTGAAACGATCTGTTTAACATGATGTTTGCTGTAAAAACGAGTTGTTACGTGCTGAAACGAACTAAAAACTTGCTGAAACGAGCTGTTTAACATGCTGCTTGCTGTTAAAACGAGTTGTTATGTGCTGAAACGGAATGAAAAGTCGCTGAAACGAGCTGTTTAGCATGTTGTTTGCTGTAAAAACGAGCTGTTAAGTGCTGAAACGAGCTGTTAAGTGCTGAAACGGACTGAAAAATTGCTGAAATGAGTTGTTTAACATGATGTTTGCTGTAAAAACGAGTTGTTAAGTGCTGAAACGAGCTGTTAAGTGCTGAAACGGATTGAAAAATCGCTGAAATGAGCTGTTTAACATGATGTTTGCTGTAAAAACGAGTTGTTACGTGCTGAAACGAACAAAAACTTGCTGAAACGAGCTGTTTAACATGTTGTTTGTTGTTAAAACGAGCTGTTGAGTGCTGAAACGGATTGAAAAAGCACTGAAACGAGCTGTTTAGCATGTTGTTTGCTGTAAAAATGAGTTGTTAAGTGCTGAAACGAACTGGATTGGAACATGAACTTTAATGATAAAACTAAAACATTTCCTCCGTTGTTCTTGTTAAAAAAAAAGACCGGAAACCCGTTTTGACCCGTTCCGACCTTGACCCATTTTGATCCGGACCCATTATGACCCGAACCTTTTGACCCTGACCCGTTCCGACCCGAACCATAACAACCTTTTTTTTAATTGACCTGTTCCAACCCTAACACGTTTCGACCCTAACCCGTTCCGACCCATAACCCATTTCGACCCAACCCAACCCATTTGCCACCCCTATGTTTAATGTATATCGACGGGTTAGGCGAGTTGCACCTCTTAAGACACAATTTAAAACTATATGCATAATGGGCCATTAGAGATTTCAAGGCCCATTAGGACATGTTTGACTTGTTTTTGTCTATTATGGTCTAATATGACTCCCTACAACACGATATAATCCTTAAATATCTAATGTTACATATCACATGCCATAATAGGCCACTAAGAGATTACAAGCCCTAATATGGCCCATTAGAGCGACTATGACATGAAAAAGGCTATAATGAGCCACTAACACCAACAAGGCCCAATAAGACCTATTGATGAAAGTATCACATGTTATCAGCCATTAACATCTAACTATGACTAATGACTTTCCTATACAACATTCTTAGAGCAACTATGATGTGATAAAGGCTATAATGGGCCACAAACACCAGTTAAGGTCCAATAAGGCCCATTGATGAAAGTATGACATATTATTGGGCATTAACCAAACTATGACTCACTAAACTCATATTCAACCTTTTTAGAGCAACTACGATATGATAGAGACTACAATGGGTAACAACAATCAAGGCCCAAGACGGCCCATTAATGCAAAGTATGACATGCTACTGGGCGTTAACACCAACTATGAGTCACTACACTCCTATCCAACCTGTTAAATTAACTATGACATGATATAGATATATTGGGCCATTAACAACAATCAAGGCCCAATATTTTCCATTAATAAAAGTATAACATGTTATTGGGCGTTGACACGTGACTATGGCTCACTACACTCATATACAACCTCTTTGTAGCGACTATGACATGATAGGTGATATAATGGGCCACTAATACTAATCAACGCCATTTGATGAGACCAACTATGACTCGCTACACTCCTATACAACCTGTAAACGTAACTATGACATGATAGACCCATATTGGCCATTAACAACAATCAAGGTCCAATAAGGCCCATTGATGAAAGTATGACATATTATTGGGCGTAACCAAACTATGACTCACTAAACTCATATTCAACCCTTTTAGAGCAACTATGATATGATAGAGACTACAATGGGTCACTAACAACAATCAAGGCCCAAGACGGCCCATTAATGCAAAGTATGACGACCAACTATGACTCACTACACTCCTATACAACCTGTTAACGTAACTATGACATGATAGAGACGATATTGGCCATTAACAACAATCAAGGCCCAATATGGCCCATTAATAAAAGTATGACATGTTATTAGGCGTTGACACATGCCTATGGCTCACTACACTCATATACAACCCTCTTGTAGCAACGGGGACATGATAGATGCTATAATAACCACTAATACCAATCAAGGCCCATTGATGAATGTATAACATGTTGGGCCATTGACACAAATCAAGGCCAAATAAGGCCTATTGACGAAAGTATGGTATGTTTCAGGCGTTAACACCTAACCATGACTAATGACACTCCTATACAACTCTTTTAGAGCAAATGTGACATGATAGATGCTATAATGGGACACTAACACCGATCAAGAACTAGTATGATCCACTAATGAAAGTATGGTTTATTGGGCGTTAACACTGATTAGTACACTCTTATACAACTTTTTAGAGCAACTATAAATATCACTTGTATTTATTTTATATGTTTTTATATTTAAAATACAGCTTTTTATATTATTTAAGGTTTAATTAGTTTAGATATATATATATACTCTTCAACTCTTTATTTTAATTATTAAAAATAAATTAAATTTATATTTAGTTCATATTAATTTCACTTCCCTCAAAATTTCAAATTAAATTCAATCCCCTCTTTTCTTCAAAAAATTTTGACTTACCTTCCCATTCTTAAATTTAATTTGACCACATATTTAACCTACCTTTTTTTCTTTCTCTTCATTCCTTCTTATTCTTCTTCTTCTTCATCTCTTTACACCCACCATAATCCTCAATCATTAATTCTCTAACTCACTCAATTTCTAACCAAATCCTTTGATTTCAGGTTCTAATCTAATTATTTTTGCGAGAGGAGTCACGTGTGGTGTCGGTTTCCATCATTTCTATCTCGTTTTTCGCCGGATTCGTGTTGAGTGTGAAGAACCCTAAGAACCAAGTTTTGGGATTTTCAATTTTAAGTGTTATTTCTTGTAATTGAAGCCTAGTACATCTTCTTTCATCGCTAAAAAGGTATGTATTTCACTTGTTTGATGACAACAGTTTGCTGACATATTCATTTTCGTTTATTTATTGGTATGTAACTTGATGTTAAACGATGATTACTGAACGATTTTTGATTCTAGTATATAGCACTATGAGTCTAGTTTCCAGAAAGGTAAAGTTTGTAATTTTTGGACACGTTTTGAATAGTTTTTATGATTTTACAAAAAAAAACTGGTCAAAGCTGATTCGGGGAGTTATATTTTGGCCTGTCTTTCCGGCACCATAACTCCCTAATGTCAAAACCAAATAGGTTGTTTCCAGTTCTGAAAGTTAGTATTATGAGTTTTGAAGACAACCCAATTGGTCTTGCACAATTTAGATTAATGAGTTGATAGAACCATTTAACAAGTGTTTGTTGTGCAATCTGCTAAACTGTTGGTACATATCTGTAGTGGTTGAATTATTGTGAGTTTTGTATGTATAAGAAAAATATAATAAATTTTTTTGAGAAACCTAATTCATATATTCTACCGTGGTAAATTTTGGAGAGTTTATACTTAAACTTTTCTTTGTGAATAAAATCAGTTTGTACACGCTATAATCTGTCTCGTGAATTAAGTGATCATAAATTAAGTTGGATGATGAATTCTTGGTTCATTTGTCATGATACGATGTGTGAATACATGTTAGGACTTTTAGTACAGTTGACGTTGATTATTATCACCAACGAGTCGTCGATTCAAGTTTTCGTTTGTGTATACATTATGTCTAATGTGATTGTGCGTGATAGTCGTCGTGCTTTGAGGTTTCGCCTCACATTAACCCTTTACTAGTTATGATGCTAATATTTTAACAATTTTAGGTTCAAAAAGTTAGAGCTGAAATGGAAAAATATGAAAGGAAGTCAAGAAACGAGTTGGAAGAACGAGTGCAACGAATGGAATAAATGGAAAAAGAACTAAAGGAAAATGAAGAAAGGAGGCAAAAACAATTTGATGAGTTTATGAGAAAGTTTGAGGTCGGTAGTAATTAGTAGTAGTTTCAAATATTTTGAATTTATAACTTATTAGTGAAGGTTTGTTAATGTAAACTTGGTTTGAATTTATGTTATTGTGTTTGTTAAACTTATGAAATAGCCACATTTATCTATGTGTGACCAAAAGTATGATAATAGCCACACTTTATATTACAAAAGCATTATGTGTGACAAACGGTAAGACAATGGCCACACCACAAACTACAAAAGAGTGTTGGACTGGCAAGTTCACATTTTTAGCCACATTGACAATAACCTCCAGTGTCTATATGATATGATTAGCCACACAATACCTCACTAAGTGTGACGAAAAGTTTGACAATTGTCACACTTTAAATTACGAAAAGCATTATGTGTGACAAACGGTAAGACAATAGCCACGCTATAATCTACAAAAGAGTGTTTGAGTGGCAAGTACACATATTTAGCCACTTTTAATGTAATATCCAGTGTCTATATAATATAATTAGCCACACTATTATTAAATTTAAGTGGCCATTGCTTTGCTATATCCACACGGTATAGGTCACAATGCACGCTTAACACAACCCTATTGGCCACATTATTATAAAATTCATGTGACTAAAACATTAATTCATGTGGCTCTATACATGCAATGGTCACTCAGAGTAAATAGTCATGTGGCCATTTTCTACCGTTTAGCCACACTTATTGGACAGGCTTCTTGATGGCCAGCACCTAATACCTGTACCCTTTAGCCACACTTATTACCACATAAGGCCACTAAAAACTGTGTGTGGCCATATCATACCCACGGTGTCGCGACCTTTGGCCACATATGACCTGAACCAAATGTGTGTGGCTAAAGGCTTACGGCCACACTTTTTTCGTGTGACCGAAGGTCAATATTCACATAGTGCTTGTTCTTGGAGCCTAACCCACTCTACGGGTATATCAGGAGATTGACCATCTCGAATTGGTCTCTATCAATAGTTGAGGACGAGTGTTCGCATGGTGATGAAAGGGCATCAAGTTCGAACGTGGGACCAACCTGAAAATTCAGCAGCGAGCTTGATGTTCTAAAAGTAGTTATAAAATTATTAACTACAATAATTATAATCTAGACACTAAGTAATAATTCTAGACTCTTAACTTAAATAAAAACTACTAACCGGCAAGTGAATCAGTCGACTCTAGTACAGCTAACTAGTTTTAATTTCAGATTAATCTTAGTTTTTAGTAACCCCCCCCCCCCCCCTTAAGAATAAAGAACTTGAACCCATATGACTCTTTTAATTATGTTAACTAGCTAACTATTTATTTATTATTATAGGGGGGGGTTACTAAAAACTAAGATTAAACTGAACTTAAAACTAATTAATAAAACTAAAGACGACTTGACTTAGAACTTGAACTTAATTCAGATGATGACAAACAACAACCTAGAATGGAATCCATAATGCATCAATATCAATTGGTAGGAAATTGCTAAGTTATGGAACCGGGATCTTAAACTATTCGCTTAAAGGGAAACCGAACAGGACCCTCAACCCTTCTTAAGGAGACACCTTTGGAACCCTAATAAGCTATTAAAATTACCAGTTTAATTGGACTCGCTCACGGTCGCTAATTTATTTTATGACAAGTACCTTTATAAGAAATCCTACCTTACAGCACGGAAATCAAATGTAGCACATTACAGCTATTTAGATTAGTAACACACTTTGGTAATTGATTTATTATTATTTTTCCTATGGTTTTATTGCAAATCAACCATAAACTAGTAATAAACACACAATAGATGACCGATCCTATTATATGATAGAAAATCAGCAAGGCAACTATGAAACAATAAAATTCGTCCGCACACATATGCATCGAAAGAATAACATTAAACCTCTTACTTAGTCATAAACCATAAACATAATGCATAATCCAAACCAAAATCAAATATCAGCATAAGTTCATCATAAAGTGTGACACTCGTCAATTTCAGGTTAACTCCGTTAATCCAAACTCCGTTAATTCAAACTCAAGATCACACGAACTGTGTCATTCCAGTTAACGCATATCTCATTACATTTAATTATATTTTAAATGACGCATGACAATCATTACACAAGTAGTCTTTCGGAGTTTCACCGAAACACACACGAGTCGACTCAAACCGTTGGTGAACAAACAATAAATATTATAAACAAGTACTTGATATAATTACGTGTTACATTTATGTGTAATTTGGTGCTTACATGTATAACCCCATATCATGAAGAAAATAAAGTAGTTATGCTAGAATTATACATAATAGAAGTTGAGGGTGCAAGTTGTAACTTGTAATTTATTGAATGAATATATATATAACCTTAACCATAAACCCTAACCCTCTTCTCCCTCTCCCTCTCCCTTGTGCGATAGGCTTCCCCCCCCCCCTCCTTGTTCGACCGAAAACCCACAAGCACACACACATACATACAAGTTATTTTCAAGCTTATTGAAGAATCCAAGGTGCTAACTAGGTAACTAACACCATATCTAGACTTTCTATTAATTTAATTACATCACTGAACATACTAATCATAAACCCTAAATGCTAAATATGTTGATTGTTGATGAGTTAGGGTTGTATGCATGATTATTAGTTCATAGGTTAATAGTTTGTTGAGTTTTTGATGAAAACTGATGCTGGATAGATTCATAATTGCATATTAAAACGACTATAACTTGATGTTAATGACGTGTTTTGAAGTGATTATTGATTCTATGATGTACTAGGTCTAGTCTAGTTTCTAAATAGTCCGAGTTTGTAATTTTTGGACGTGCGAAAGTTAGTTTTTATTAATTTACAAATCTGTTGTGCAAGTCTGATTCGGGAAGCCTGCTTATAGGCTATTTTGTAATTAGTACATCCCACAAACAATAAGACCAATTGAGTTGATTCCACTTCTAGAAGTTAATAATTTAAGTGGGGAATCTAACCCAATTGTTCTTGCATTAATTGGATTAACCATGTAACGGGAATAGTAAATAAAGTATTGTTGCACATGATAATGACTGTTGTGTGCTTACTGTGTTGTTTTGATCATTGTCAGAAAACCGTATGTAGTAAAAAATATTTTTAGAAATCTAACTCAAGTGTGCTTCTGTGATGATGTTTGGTGATTTTATTTACATGATATGATTTATGAAATAGAGAAATCTTGACGTGTTAAAATCTGTCTCGGTAACTTAGCTGCTGAATTCTTTGAGTTAATATGAAAAGTGATTATTTGATCGATGTTTGCTATGTGTTTGACATGTTTGCCCTTGTGGGAGATATTTTACTGATGATGTACCATTGTAACACTTAACACTATACTTGTTCACACTTGTAACTTATCACCAACATGTTTGTAGAGTCGCACTTGTTTCACATACAAAGTAACACGAACACATCTCATGCATAACTTATATGTGTCGAGTCTAGAGAATCACTCGTAGTTTAAACACTTAGAAATCTCATTTTTGTTTTCAGAGCACTAGTGAGGGTTTCTGTGACGCACGCTTTTCTCGGATTTTTGTTAACTTCGCAAACAGTGAGTTTCACGACCCCTTTTACTCTTTTAATGCTTTTATTAGGGGGGGATAACATACTCCAATGATTTAGATTTTGTTACTCATTGTATATCACTTGTAAGGCTAAGTGGCAACAAACCAACTAAGTCCTTCTGAACATCGAACCGGTTAATATTATGATATTAGCGAGTCACATTTGAGTAGTACTACTAGGTTTGACAAACCCACCTAACTCTAAACTCGACTGTAGGTCGAGTGGGTGTAATTTTGGCTAACACATTACCATGGTCGTGGTTGACATGGTGGCAAGGCAATCGTATAAACAGTCAGCTTCGGTGTCGAACACTTAGTAATACATGCTTGATAGGTTAGCTACCTATTGATATGTAATTGATTTAACACTATCTAGTAATGCTAAAACGTAACGCTTAAATTTACTTAAACCTGTGAACTCACCAACCCTGTGTTGACACTTTTAGTATGTTTATCTCAGGTAGCCAAGGCGGGTGAGCGGTATAGGACATGCATTCACTGAACTCTATTGTTTTAAACTTTCTTTAAATTTTATCATGATAACTGTGTTTTAAGACGTCAGTGGCGCAACTATTTGCTTAATTTACAGTTTACGCTTCCGCATTTTTACTTAAGACTTGATGTATTGGTTGTTTTTAAAAACTTTAACTGTGGTGTTTGATATAACTAATGATTTCGATCCTGTTAGTTCACACCCTCTGACGGTAAAACTCCGTTAGTGGATTTTGAGGGGGTGACATAAAGCCTAGGCAATCTAAAGGGTTTAGCCAACAACCGTACTCAAGAATGAAACAAATAAATAAGTTCAAATAATGAATTCATAGCGAAAACAATAAATTCAAACCAAATAATTAAGATGTTTGGACGAGTAGGTGTTGAACCCAAACACTCTCTTTTCAAACCAACATGTTCTTCTCTTGTGATCTTCGATTCAAATCTTTTCTTTCTTTTCCACCTTTTTCTTGATTTTTTCCTTCTGTCGTTCAACCCTCCTCACCTCCGTTTCTAGGGTTCTTCAAAATAATAATAATAATAATAATATATGACTTCTGTTGTGCTAAAACCACTTACCGACCTTTTGTTCCCAAACTTGCGTCCCAAGGCTTTAATAATTGCCTTTAATTCCTTGTGACATGCTAGGCCGCACCCACAAAATATCGGCCCATCACATTATGAGTCCAGCCCCACTCAACTTTGTTGTAGCACTCGTTCCTTCCGGATCAACTTATAGCCAGTAATTTAAATTAACAATGATAGACAATATCACATATGAATTCACAAAATTGAAATACAAACATTATTTAACCATATTCTCATTCAAACTTATGATTAAATTACACAGAGAAAATAATTTAGTTTTCACACCAAAACTTGATATATTTCGATTAAGTTCATTTTTAATATAAGACATATACTTTTATCTCGTTGTCTCTTGAGACCAATAAAATCTAAATATAAAATCAATTAAACGAATTATTTAATAAAAATAACTCTAAAGTTACTCAAAAAGTGTAGAAAAGAGTTATATGTATATATAATTTAGCCCATAACAGAGCTCAGCTGCAAGCCGCGAGCCAGTAGCGAGCTCAGTTGCAAAGTCACGGGCAACGAACTTAGCAGCTAGCTGATCCATGTTAACCAAACGAACTAAGAGATTCCTTCAATTTCCAATAACTCCGTTAAAATATATATACAAGGTTAGTCAAGTTAGAAAAGTTAGATGATTTTAATAAACAAGTCTCGTTATCTAAATTAGCCTAGTTAACCTTGTTAAATTCGATAAGTAAAGTTAACCAACCCTGTTAATTAAGGTAAAAATTAGATCATTCAGACCTAAACAACAAGGTTAGCTTATTTTAGCTAGCTTAGTTAACCCAGTTAACCCGGTAAACTTATTAAGCCAACCTAGTTAGTTCCATAAGTCAGCTATATAGTTAATTAACACGCGTGTATGTGAAAACGGTTAGTCGTGCTCCGTTTAAGACATGTATTACATTTAATTCAGAACGCCTCAGGACCCAGGTGAGTTCTAGCCCCTTTTTATCTTTAAATGTTTGGGGGCTGTATATATACTCACGAAAGAAGATGAAAGATGAATGAGACTTGTTTTATATGAGAAAGTATATGCTTAAAGTAACAATAAATATACTAAACTCCTTTATGTTACGTTGTATGAAGAACATGAGTAAGTCATCACATGGAAATCAGGGAGGTCGTAGCACCTTATACCTGTCCACATCATGAATGCTCGACGCCGGTATGCAAATGCTTATACAAAAGAAATGCGTTCATTTTATGGGTATGTATAGATGTTTCATTTATGGACACGACAGTGTGCTGTTATAGATAGGAAAGCATGGCCATAAACATAATAAAGGACTAAACAAGCCTATATGTCTTTAGGGCACGTGTTGCTATGTTATGTGATCTAGTTATACTTTAGGTTATTTTAATTAATAACGTATATCTGGTAACAAAGTGTTTATATATTATCTTTGTTAGGGAACGCATAATTTCTCCTAAGAATATGTTATCTTTGTGGCACGTCTGGATTAGTTATCCTTGATTAGATTTCCAGAACTAAGTCAGGATCAAGGATCCTTAGTATTTGTTATTACTAACGGTTGTTTCCTATGTGTAGGTTTAAATTTGATAGGTATAATGACTGGAAGACCTAGTCTACCTATTAAATCGCTATTGGACTCATTCAGCACGTGGTCAAAAGGCTTGGACGCAGCTAGTGGGAGATTGGCGCAAAGATAGGAATAGTTGCTATCTTTCCGTTTTGTATTTAATTGAGATTATGATCAGCTAGTTTAACACAACACATACGTTAGCAATACTCGGAGTTTTCTCTAGCAATACACACACACACATAGCGATTATTATATTACTGATCATAATCTCCAAACCTTGTAACACCCTTTTTATTAATAAACTGGAGATAGACGATTTGTCATCACCCGAGGTTTTTGTGCCGGCGATCCGACCAAGATCAAGGGTTTTTTCTCGCAACAAATCTCTGTGTTATAACTTACATTCATTTAATAATCGTTATTATCATTCAAGCACTATACCTCATTAAAAAAATTTGGTTACATTATCCTTAAACCGATTTTTGACCAAAAAATTTGGCGCCCACCGTGGAGCAATTGGTGCTTTAATCCAGAAAATTTCCTATCAGTATTCACCCTTTTCAATCAATACCATTATCAATGGCCTCTCAACAAACCTCCGCTTCAACCACCATGCCTTCATCATTTTCTCTCTCATCAAGAGCTTCACTTCCGATGCCTCCTCCACCCGCGGGAGTACAAAGGACTACTTCTGCTGAAAATAAGACACAGACTCCGGTGTTCCAAGGCTTAAAGTCCACTACTACCACCTCTGTGGTAAATGCTAACAATGATGTTTCTGCTATGTTTTCACATATTAAGGTGTACATGGAGCAGCAAAATATAACTAATCAAAAGATTCTACATGAGAATGCCACTGGAGGATCAGACTCCTTAAATGCCAAGGATGCTGGATTTCATTACCTCAGGTGTCGTGGCTCAACAAAATCAAGGATCCTGCATCTTCCAACAAGGATCATCCATCCTTCAACCGGGATCCCTGGGTCAGCATACTCAAGGACCCTTGATCTTCCAGCAAGGATCATCAATTCTTCAACAAGGGTTCGCAGGTCAGCAAGCTCAAGGATCCTCGTTCTATCAATAAAGACCATCTATCCTTCAATCAGGATCCATGGGTCAACAAGCTCAAGGATCCTCGTTCCTTCATCAAGGATCATCCATCCTTCAACTAGGATCCTCTGAATTGTATTATCAAGGATCCTTCAACTTCCAACCACTAGGATCCTTCATGTGGAATCAAGGATCCTTGGGACTTCAACATCAGAGGTCATCAGAGGTCCATGGAGGAGACATCATCCCTATGCAGACCATTGCCTCTAGTGGACCAACTACCATAGCCAATGCTTCCTATCTTGGCTACTATTCAGGGATGCCAACGTTTAGTCAACAAAGAGGTAATCCTTATAATCCAATATCCTTAACCTTGGTTCCATGCATGATACAAGTATCAATCAGGCCATGGCCAAGGAGCTCCAGAAACTGAAGGATATGATATCCAGTGTACCAGAAGTGGTCTGACCCATTCCTGGAATACCAGAGGGAAGCCACAAGCTATTGAGATTTGCTCCACCAATATGTGATGCTGAAATTCCAAAACGCTTTCAAACCCCCAATATGAAAGTGTACGATGGTACCACCGATCCAGAAGAGCATGTGGCTTAGTACTGGGAGAGGATGGAGATCAACCCCATTCTTGAAAGACTCAAAGAGGAATGCCTGTGCAAAGGCTTTGGATCCACATTAACTGGATCTACTCTTAAATGGTTGCTAAGTCTTCCTCCCTACTCTGTTACTTCTTTTTCGCACTTTGTTAATTTATTCAATAGCCAATTTTCTTGTAGTAGAAAATTCGAGAAATTAACTAGTGATTTATATAGACTTGTCCAACTTTGTGATGAATCCTTAAGGGATTTTGTTACAAAGTTTGGATGGAATGCCTTAGAAATCCCAAATCTTGACATGGCTACGACTGTTTAGGCATTCAAGATGGGTTACAAAAGGACTCCTTATTTTATGATGATCTTGTTATGACCCCATGCAGGACATTAGATGAAGTAAGGAACAGGGCACTCGGGTTTATAAGACTGGAGTATGATAAAAGGATCCAAGAACGGTTAGGAGCTCCAACAAAACAAGATTCACCTGACAAGAAACAAGGATCCTCATTCAGGAACAACAATTCAAAGCTGTATTCAAAGTTCAACAACCAAAATGTCCGAGCAGTCGAAGAAAAGGATGATGATGATGAAGATTATCCAAGAATTTCCAAGTATTGCTTCTCTATTGATACTCATAGCTTAATAGGTGCTATGAAGGATCTTGGAGAGAAAGCAAGATGGCCTCGGAAAAACAAGAAGGCAACATCCTTCAAAGATAAATCCAAATGGTGTGCATTCCATGAAGATTTTGGCCATTTTACCGATGACTGCATCGTTCTAAGAAGGGAAATTGAGTATATTCTAAGCAAGGGCCACTTCAAAGATCTTCTAGGAAGAAAGAAATCAAGGATCCAGGATCCTGAAGAAGTTCCGCAGAAAGCAACTTCACCACCACCTGATGCACAAGTCATCAATTTCATCTCCGGTGGTTCGGATATATGTGGAACCTCCTTCTCCTCGGCCAAGAGACATGCTAAAGAAACCAAGTTGGAAGACAGAGAGCGACCTGTCATCTCCACTACCCTAACCAATGACAAGAGAATCTTCTTTGACGAAGAAGATAAAACGAGCAACCAGGATCCTTACCATGATGGTTCGATTATAACTCTATTTATTGCTAATCATTATGTGCGCAGGATCCTAGTTGATGGAGGAAGTTTAGTTAACATCATTTAATATGATGTATCCAGAAGATGAATATTCCAGAATCAGAAATCGTTCCCCAATCATCCGTGCTCGTTGGTTTCAGTGGTTAAACTAAGAAAACAATGGGGGACATCAAGCTTCCTATATACATTGAGGGAGTGAACTCTTATAAAAAATTTTGTGTTATAGATAAGTTGTCTTGTTGCAATGTAATTCTTGGCAGGCCATGGCTACACGGAATGAAAGTTGTAGCATCTACTTATCACCAATGTATAAAACTACCAACTCCTTCGGGGTAGTGAGAATAGACGACGACCAAGTGGAAACTAAGAACTACTACTCCTCGTCCATGAAACCGGCGGCTAAGCAAACGGTAGCATAGCAACATCCTAGGAACGTGCTGGAGGCTCAAGAACAAGAAATGAAAAAAGTATCCTTAGACCCCGAAGATCCAGACGTAAAAGTTTTCCTAGGATCCAGTATACCTACTAACATTGAAGAGGATCTAGTATCCTTCCTCAAGCAACGAAAATCTACATTTGCCTTCAAGCACTCCGACATGACAGGTATATAAAAAAGAGGTAATTACTCATAAACTAGGCCTTGATAATTCTATTAAATCCATTCACCAGAAGCGAAGAAAATTCTCTCCTGAGAGGAATGCGATCATACAAGAAGAAGTTGAAAAACTTCTTAATGCCGGTATGATCAGAGAGGTTAAGTATCCTCGATGGTTGGCTAATGTTGTGGTTGTTTCAAAAAAGAAAGGAAAGTGGAGGGTATGTGTTGATTTCACAGATTTAAACAAGGCATGTCCCAAGGATCCTTTCCCATTACCACACATTCACTCCATGGTGGATGCAATAGCAGGACATGAGATGCTTACTTTTATGGATGCTTCCTCTGGATTTCAGTAAATTCAGATGGAACCATCTGATCAGGAAGACACAGCATTCATGACTCAACTGGTATATATTGCTACATTTCCATGCCCTTTTGACTACGAAATGCAGGTGCGACTTATCAACGTTTAGTCAACATGTTTTTTAAATATTAAATAGGGAAGACCATGGAAGTATATATAGACGACATGGTTGTCAAGTCCAAGAAGGCTGAAGATCACCTTAAAGACTTGGAAGAATCATTCAATATCCTTGACCAATATAACATGAAACTTAATCTATCTAAATGCCATTTTGGTGTTAAGGCAGGAAAGTTCCTAGGTTATATGGTCACTAAGAGGGGTATAGAAGCTAGCCCGGAACAAATAAAGGCCATCATCAACATGAAGTCTCCCGTTAATGCAAAGGATGTATAAAGGTTGACTGGAAGAATTGCAGTCTTGAATAGAACATGGAAGTATATACAGACGATATGGTAGTCAAATCCAAGAAGGCTGAAGATCATCTTAAAGACTTGGAAGTAGCCTTCAACATCCTCGACTAGTATAACTTGAAACTCAACCCATCCAAAAGCCATTTAGGTTTTAAAGCTAGGAAGTTCCTTGGTTATACAGTCTTTAAGAGGGGTAATGAAGCTAGCCCAGAACAAATAAAGGCCATCATCAACTTGAAGTCACCGCGAATGCAAAAGACGTCCAAAGGTTGACTGGCAGGATTGCAGCTTTGAATAGATTCATCTCCCGATCTTTGGAGAAGTTTAAGGACTTCTATGATATCCTTAGAAAGAATAAAAAAATTGAGTGGACGGAGAAACGTGAGGCTGCACTCAAAGCCTTGAAGGATTACTTATCCTTAGCACTAGCATTAATGAAGCCAATAGATGGGGAAACCCTATCCTTGTACTTGGCTGTATCAGGTAATGCTATAAGTGTTGTCCTCGTAAAGGATCATGAAGGGGAACAACATCCTGTTTATTATGTAAGTAAAATTCTTCTAAATGCTGAAGCTAGGTACTCTCATTTAGAAAAATTAATTCTTTCTCTAATTATGGCTTCTACTAAGTTGAGGCATTACTTTGAAACTCATACTATAATTGTGAAAACTAACTATCCTATCAAGAAAGTTCTTAGAAAACCAGAGATGTCAGGTAGGATGGCTAAGTGGGCTATAAAGCTAAGTGCATATCACATCCAATATGAGCCAAAGACAGCTATCAAATCTCAGGCATTGGCTGACTTTGTGGCTGATTTCAGTAGTGATATACAAAAGGAAGCCGACTTGGAGGTCCAACAGTTTGAGGAAACCAAGGATCCATGGATCTTATTCACTGATGGGGCATCCAATCTTAGAGGAACAGGTTTAGGTGTTCTACTGAATTCACCACAGGGGGGCATAATACCCCAGTCTATAGCCTGTGAGTTTCAAGCCACAAATAATGAAGTGGAATACGAAGCTTTAATTGCAGGTTTGCAACTAGCTAAACACATGAGGATCATGTATCTTCAGGTGTATATAAATTCGTTATTAATAGCTAAGCACTTTAATGGCTCATATGCTGTTAAAGGAGAAAAACTAATTAAATATCTAGACATTGTGAAAGAACTATCAAAGTTCTTCGATTCTTTTAGTATTATACAGGTACCAAGGGAAGAGAATGTTGGGGCAGATGCCTTAGCAAATCTAGCATCATATTTGAAGGTTTCGGAAGCAACAAAAATTCCGATCATCCACATACTCTCACCAGAAATAGGAGAACAAGAAGTTGTGGAGATAACAACTAACAAATAGATTGTGCTTAGGGATCTATTATCCTCAAATAATTAAGGATCTTGGATCCTCCCAATCAAGAAATTCATTCAAGATGGAGAGATCCCCGCCACAGAAAATCCTAGAACCTTCAAACTTAAGGTATCACAATACATCTTATTACATGATATTCTGTATAGGAAATCTCATGCAGGTCCATACTTGAGGTGCATTGAGGAACCTGAAATCCAATGGGTGCTCAAAGACTTTCACGAAGGTGATTGTGGTAATCACACTGGAGGCGGAGCCCTATTCTCTAGGATTCTAAGAACAAGATACTTCTAGCCAACCATGAAAAGAGACTCCATGGAGTACTCAAATAAGTGTGATGCCTATCAAAGACACAACAACATTCTGCACCAACCAGCGAAGCCTATGTATCCTATATCCTCATCATGGCCTTTCATGAAGTGGGGCATGGATATTGTGGGTAAGCTACCTAAAGCACCAGGAGGAAAAGTGTTCATGCTTTCCATGATTGATTACTTCTCAAAGTGGATAGAAGCAGAAGCTTTTGTACAATTTCGCGAAAAGGAGGCGATATCCTTCATTAAAAGAAACATAATTACTAGATTTGGTATTCCTTCAGAAATTATTTGCGACAATGGTTCCCAGTTTATCGGAAAAAGAACCACTAACTTTTGTGACAGTTGGGGAATAAAAATGATCACGTCTACTCCAGTGCATTCTCAAGCTCATGGCCAGGCAGAATCAAGTAAAATGATTATTATCAACAATTTAAAGAAAAAGTTGGGATCTAAGAAGGGTAAATGGACTGAAAAGCTGCCCAACGTTCTTAGGGCTGACAGGACAACACCCAAGAATGCAACAGGTCAAACACCCTTCTTTTTGGTGTTTGGATCAGAAGCTATAATCACTATAGAAATGGTGTTTCCCACAGCCAGAATCCTCAGGCCAACAATGAAATTCTTCTCCAAGATCTAGATATTGTAGATGAGATCAGAGACCTAGCTAAGATCATAATGGAAGCATATCTGCAAAGGGTAGCTGGGGCATACAACAAGAATATCAGGATTCGAAGATTTCAAGAAGGAGATCTAGTTTTGAGGAAAGCTTTCCAAAATACAACTAATCCCGCAGATGGAAAGCTAGCACCTAAGTGGGAAGGCACCTACTTGATTGAATCAGAAGCAGGAAAAAGCAGGAAAAGGGGCATATCATCTACTTACCATGGAAGGTGACCGACTACCAAGAGCATGGAATGCCATCCATCTTAAGAAGTACTTTGTCTAGTCAGGATCACGAATCCTTAAAGGATCAGGGATCCTCAAGTTGGTAAGACTTTATCCTATCATTTATTCATTTCAGATATACATTACTAACTAGAGGATAATATATTCTTAACCGTTATCTTTTCCAAGCTTTAAGTAACAATGCAGAATTCAATAAGAGATTCAATGACTAAGAGGTTGGCCACCTCTCTCTCACACTCAAGGTACATTTTCTATTTCCTTGGCCTAGCCCATGATTAAGGTGTGACCCCCGATGGTCACATCTTCTAAGGTTTAAAGGTTTTCACCTTTCTTACGAATTAGAGTTTCTACACTCTCGCCTGTAGCACACGTTATCTAAAATATAGTTCGGGGCAGTGGGACCAGTACACGCTTAGTGGCTGACAATTTCATTGCTTTCGGCTATATGGAGGATCCTACGAATTATGGTAGACGTACCATACCTAAAGTTTTGGTGTTTTCACGTCACTCACATTTGGGCTAAACCCCGGTTTGGGCGAGTCCCAGTTAACATCCGTATCTTTGGGCCAGTCCCTAGTTTGGGCTTGTCCCCAGTTTGTTAGGTTTAATCCCAGTTAATATGATAAGTAATATGCATCAGGTATCCTAAGTCAAACTAAAAATATCCTGGAGATATCAACACTTGTGGTAATTTAGGTCTAATCAGACCTTATGGTATGATCTATACTTATCAGTTTATACTTATTCGGTTTTAATCTTTATAACTCTATAGATGTGAGGATCCAAGATTCTTACTCTATTTATACAAAGATAATTTATCCTTAAAACTTTCCTTAAAACCTTTCTCAAAACTTTTAATAAAACTAAAACTATAACACGTATGCTATCAGAATAATAAACAACACGCAAGTTGCCAAAAGTTTTAAGTTATTATTAATAATAAGTCACCTGGACTTACCAAAATCCTTAACCCGGATTTCACCATACGAAAGATGGACCATCCACCCGGGTTAAGCAGGTGTTACTAATTGCTCATAAAGTGCGAGGAAAATAAAGATAGGGGCATCAAAGGCTTCATCCCCACGAAAGGAGAATCCATCCACCTTTGTCACCCTTAATATTGGCTTAGGATCAAGGATCCTATATCCTACTTAGCTATTGTTTATTACAGACTAGAATTCAATATCCATACAACACCAACAAATAAAAAAAAGTAGGCTCAGGCCTTGTCTTCTCTATCCTTCATTGCCCACTTTGCCAGCATCCTCTTTAGTAGCTGCATCCTTCCCAGCATCCATCACTTCAGCCTCCTGACCACCACCAACAGTATCAGTGCTTTCACCTGCTTCATCTTCGCCACCACCCAATGCTGCCAAGGATTGCTTCCACTGTGCCATCTCCCATGAGGATTTGTCAAAGGTAGGATCATTAGCCTCATTCACAATTTTGATCCTGGATTGGAGGACTGACTTGGTTGCCGAGATCTTTGCTTCGTTAGTAGCGCGAGTTATCTCCTCCTGTAGTTGAGCTTCGACTGAGGATGTGTGATCTTTAGCTTGCTTCTTCTCCTTGGTCATTTTAGCAAGTGCCTTATCCTTTGCAGCAACCATGAACCTCATCCCAGACAGGGTCTCCTCATACTCTTCAACTATCTTCTCGTGATAACTTTTGGCAGAGTTTACAGCCTGTACAAGAAAAATATACAAAGTCAGAAGGATACATGATCCATAAATAAAGACTATCAGGAGCAAAGATCCTTACTACAATAAGCATGTCGAGGAGTTGTTTCTCGGCATCGAAAGGGCTCTCTGGTTCTGAAGCTTCTTCCTCTTGGATGCTCCTGACTTGGCTCGGGTCGTAATAGGGCGTGGCTCATGCACCGGTGTGGATTTGGGAGTCTCCTTTTTCACAAACATACAGTCAATGTCTTCAAGGGAGAACTTAGATGCAAACTTATCGGACTTCTAAGAACCTACAAAGAACGATTTACAGATAAGTCTTCAATTATTTTCAATCAATATTAAACATTGTTATAAAATATCTTACTTGACATGTTGCTAATCGACTCTGAAATTAATTCTTGAAAAGCTTTTGTGAACTTGGCTTGAAAAGTCCTAATATCAGGATCCAGTGCAAGAAAAATTTGTGCTCTTTCCTTGGCTCCAGGAAGTTCGGCTAATAGAGCAAAGTTATCAACTGCAAAAGAAAGAATAAAGTGTTAGTTGAAGAATCAAGTATCTTTTCCATGTTACCTAAGGATCCAGAATCCTACCCTCCTTGATCCACCTCCTAGGTAAGTCAGACCCATCAGGGATTGAATCCCTTTTTACAAAGAAAAAGTGGTTTCTAAAGAAGGACCCATTATGGGTGGCTTTGAGGATGGGGCTTGGTTGATGTGGTTTGGATTTCAAGACGACGCGTTTAGAGCCGTGAGTAGCCAAGGTGTACAGATATGCCAGCTCCAACAAGCCGAACTCAACACCTTCTTCATCAATGATCCTTTCGATGGTGCGCAGTACTCTCCACAACATAGGCATCGCTTGAATGTGCTGATTCCGGTCAAGGTAAAGAAGCTTTGGGTGAAGGAGGGAAAAGGATATGAATAGCTGATAAGGAAAGGACATGATGGAAAGAAAACCCAGGTCTTGGATACATAGTCAATTCGTACAGTGGAATCGAAGGGTCGAAAGATGGTGCCGACCGGAAAAAGTGATCGAAGATTATCGATTTCTGGATCGGTAAATTTGCAGATCTCAGAGGAAGGGTTAGCAAGTAGAACTTGTGGTCGAAACTCGCTTGGGTCCGATTGGCCAGAAAAAGAAGAAGAAATAGAGACGGTCGACATTTTTAAAAAAAGAAAATGTAAAGACAGAAAGAAGTATACTTGATTTCCGGCGATATGTGGATATAAAGGGTTGGATTATCACATATATAGGTGGTGTGACGGTTCCCTATGTGTATTATAAACCGCGTAATTATAACTCCTAACATGTCTAATCATATTTACATATTTGCAGGGGATTTGAATTTCACATTGCAGTTGCCATCCACTTGCAACCGCCATTTTAGGGGCAATTGTTAGGGCACATATAATTTGTACTGAGGATATGTTATCTTTGTGGCACATCTGGATCAGTTATCCTTGATAAGAGTTCCGGAACTAAGTCAGGATCAGGGATCCTCGGTATTTGTTATTACTAACGACTGTTTCCTATGTGTAGGTTTAAATTTGATAGGTATAACGGCTGGAAGACCTAGTCTACCTATTAAATTGATACTGGACTCTTTCAACACGTGGTCAAAAGGCTTGGACGCAGCTAGTGGGAGAGTGGTGCAAAGATAGGAATAGTTGTTATCTTTCTTTTTTGTATTTAATTGAGATTATGATCAGCTAGTTTAACACAACACGTACGCTAGCAATACTCAGAGTTCTCTCTAGCAATACACACACACACATAGCGATTATTGTATTACTGATCATAATCTCCAAACCTTGTAACACCCTTTTTTTTATTAATAAACTGGTGATAGACGATTTGTCATCACCTGGGGTTTTTGTGCCAGCGATCTGACCAAGATTAAGGGCTTTTCCTCTCAACAAACCTCTGTGTTATAGCTTACATTCATTTCATAATACTTATTATCATTCAAGCACTATACCTCACTAAAAAAATTTGGCTACATTATCCTTAAACCGATTTTTGACCAAAACAATCTTATTTACATATATCCGTATGTTAGTTGAAAGAATAGATGACTCAGTTATGAGCAAGAATAGATGGATCGGTTATGAGAGAGCATAGACGGCTCGGTTATGATCAGGAATAGACGGCTCGGTTATGAGGAACCCTAGGATGCTAGGTTATGAGCAAGCATAAAGGCTCGGTTATGAGCAAGCATGTACAAATCAAGTTATGGGTTGATTGATAGACCGACATACAAACAGATAAAGAATAAATGAGTAATCATAAGTTATGTATGAATGTTCAAAATATGTGATTTATTTATAAATAGTATTTTACAACAAGAAAGAAACGTTAGAACTCACTCAGCGTGTCGCTGACTTTTAGTATCCATGCACGTATTGTAGATAGACGTCGAGAGCTTGAAGTGCGTACAAGGCTATCCTTATTGAAGATTAGTTAAAGAAAGTAGTTATTATATAAAAGTTTTAGTTTCCTTTACAATTTGTATGTGCTTTCACTATAATAAACTGAGTTCATGAATAAATTCTACACTAAAGTAGGGTTGCTGGGTTCGGGGCCTTACAAGGTGGTGTTTATTTCCCAATAACTTAAAAGTTCTATACTCGAAATCGTTTGTAGATAATACCTAATTTGTGAAACTCTAATCTTGATATATGTTACATGTTGCATTGTGTTGCTTGATGCATAATAATTTATACATCTTTTCGACACTAAAATATCTCCAAATAAGTGTAATATCAGCATAAATAACCACTAATGTTTCTGATTTCTCTCTCTAGGTAAAAATAATCTTAAAGAATAAAATGAGCAGATATACGAAAAAAAGCAGTGAAAACAAACTCAACACACCCCATGGTGAATCAAGGAATGACCATGTCAAGAACATACGAAGAAAAGATAAAATTTAAGAAGTCACAACATGGCCATATTGATATCAACACACCCCATGCTAGAAGTACAAAAGGAAAAGACAACAAAAAAGATTATGAAGCTCAACATGGCCCATGTTCAACCTAAACACGCTGTAACATCCTACTATCAGTAATGCTAATAAAGAAAATTTTGTTTATTCAATAATATGTCATTTATCAGTATTGGGTGAATAAACTATTAGAGGGTGAGTTTGGACTTTAAAAAATGGAATAAGAGGTGGAATGGGCCTTAGGTCCATGGGCTTAAGGGAGTATAAATACCCTTTAAACCCTAATTCTTTCCATTTTCATCCATCTCTACACCACTGCCTACACCTTCAAAAACACAGCAACCACCCTCCTATATCCCGCGCCAAGATCCAAAGGTAAAAACCCGAGCTTGTTAGTGTTAGAGCATCGTAACGAGCCAAAACCGACATGAAGACTAGATACTGCGCTTCATAGATCTCGCTCACGAAATCCGAAGTGCTAACTAATTTATACAACTTAATTGTCGTGATAACCTCTTCAAATTTACGACTTAGGGCGTCAGCGATCTTGTTAGCCTCACCAGGATAATACTTGTTTCAACAATCACAATCCTTTATCAACCTTAACCATCATATTTGCCTCATATTCCGTTCTTTCTGCTTGAAGAGATGTCCAAATTATTATGATTTGTATCAATGGTACACCTTGAAAACCTAGCATACATCTAACCTTTCTTCAGCGTCTCCAACACTTCTCTCAAGTGTTCAGCATGGTCGGACTTATTCCTCGATTATTTCAATATTATCATCAACAACAACAACAATGTCAGATTTGTCCAACATCGGATGACATACCCTATTCATCATAACAATATATGGTGTTGGAGCATTCTTCAATCCAAACGATATCACGAGAAACTCTTAGTGTCCATATCGTGTCGGAAACGTTGTCTTAAGGATTGTCTAACTCCTTCGATTTCAATTGATGATAGCCTACTCTGAGGTCTATTCGCGAGAACCAACTAGCACCTTGCAATTGATCAAACAAATCATCAATCCGTGGAAACATATATCTATTCTTCACCGTAATCTCATTCAACTCGCGGTAATTTATACACTCTCATAATTCCATCTTTTTTCTTCAAGAACATCATCGGTACTCCTCGCAGGGAAACACTCGATATTAAAACACCTTTGTCGAGAATTTCTTGCAATTTGTAAATTAACTCTTTCATCTTGGACGGCGCCAGGCGCTAATGTGCTTTCGCGACGGGTTTTGCTCCTAATATTACTTTTATCTAGAATTCTACTCCTCGTTCCAGTGGTAACACTGGAAGGTCCTCTGGGAACACTTCTGGACAGTCACACACTACAGGAACATCTTTCACTTCTTTCATCTCGGCCGTAGCTTTGACAACATACATTGGTTAGGCACTGCTCCTTCGGCTTTTATCATCGAAATGACGTTAAGCCCTGAACTTTCCTTGATACCATATGCCGCCACTTTTCCGCCATCCAAAGACTTCAACCTTATCAACTTTCTCTTATATTCTATATGAGCCTCAAACTCAAACAACAAATCCATTGCCAAACGACATCGAACTCTCTTAAGGTCAAAAATACGAGTAACAAGGAACTCACGTCCCTCCAGTTCTACCTTACAATTCTTAATCATTCTCATACTTTAACGAAAGTATTGCTAGTGGTCTCTTCCATTAAGTCTTAGGTCCACAACTACATTCTTCTTAACGTCTCTCTTTCATATTCGCTACACTATGTAGCCTCATCCTTTCATGCCTTTTCAATTAGGATACCTTGACAATCACTCGTACTTCTTGATCATCTCTATCTTCTCAACATTCGCTTCGTCACTCACAATCCCAGCAAGTTCCCTTATGGAGTTAACTATTTCTGGCATTCTACATGTCTTGACTCATTCTAGTTGGCTTATCTCTGTTTCTTTCATGTTGCTTCCACTTGGATTTCCCAGTTTGGTTGTCTTTAATGCTTCAGCGAACATTGTTGGTATTGTAGTGCGATAAAATTTAGCAACTCCATTAATATTTGACTACAAGCTCCAACTATGATCCTTCTTCATTTAATCCTAAAGTCGAAGTCCTCCTGCCTTCGTATATCGCTTTGTCACCTTCCTCAAAATGGGTGTCTGGTTGGAACGTGTCTTACCACAACGTCCATTACGACCTCCTTTTTATCAGTCATCTATCTTATCTCTAAGGAAACACAAACGTTATCACTCTAGGAATTATTTAGCACATGATTCATAAGGTAGTAGTTAATGACAGTGGACAAGTGTAATTAACTCTTTACATTACTCCTCAAGTTCTACATACTTCCCTTTATGATTTACTTGTTCTAGTTCATACTTCTGACACAGTCATGTAAACATACTTATAACCTACATTCTTATCCCTAGCAATGAAGCTAGCATACACACATTATTTCTTTAGAAATCAATCTAACATTCATACATTCTTTCACTTTTATATAAGATGCATATACATATATTTATAAATATTTACATGAACTTAATCACGTACATTATCTTTCTCGAGCTTGCTTGAGAGACACATGACTTTCTTGAACTGACAAATTCCCTCTTTTCTTCATTAAGTCCCATTTTCTGTTCGAGTCTAAGCATATAGGATGCTTAATTCTCTCGAACTAATTTTCTGATACCAACTTTTAAGGCCCCAGTCCTGGTGCCCTACTTTGATGTTGGATTTACTCATAAACACAGTTCTAAATTTCATAGTTAATTAAAACTTTTCGCGGAATATAAAAACATCAAACATATTTTACAAAATCATAACATTCTTGTTTAAACATTCAAATTGTCTTAAGATAAAACATCGTAACTTTCCTTCACTGGATGCCAGTCAGCTCAGTCCATGCCATGTGTTCCCCCTCAATCCAGCTCCTTCATCCTATTTGTCTGTGTGCATACTGAAAGTCAACTATGCTGAATGAGTTCTAGTTAATCAGGCAACATACGGTACATACACATACTTACTTATACATATCCGGAGATACATATTACTTACTTAACCTATTTGTCTTTCTTTCGTACATACATAAGTATATGCCTTCTTTCTTTCCTTCATTCTTTCTTTCTTTCATTATTTCTTTAGTGGGACATCCCACATCAGTTGGGAAGGAGAACTAAGCATTCTTTATAAGGAGGTGGATAACTTCCCCATCATAACGCATTTTAGGCGCTTAATGGTAGTGGATGAGAGGAGAATTCCACAGTTAAGCGTGCTCAGGTGGGAATAGTATGAGGATGGGTGATTACCTGAGCAACCAAAATCAAATTCGTGAGGCGATGGTGGTACGTCCCAGCCAAAGCAGACAATATTATGGTGCGGTGGTAGCTGGGCTGTTACAGATGGTATCAAATCCAGGGCCGGAATTGGTGGTGCTAGGTCCTACGAGGACGGTGGCCCCTTAAGGGGGTGGATTGTGACATCCCACATCGGTTGGTAAGGAGAACTAAGCCTTCTTTATAAGGAGGTGGATACATTCCCCATCATAACGCGTTTTGGGCGGTTAATGGTAGTGGATGAGAGGAGAATTCCACAGTTAAGCATGCTCAGGTGGGAGTAGTATGAGAATGGGTGACCTCCTGGGCAACCAAAAGCAAATCCCTGAGGCGATGGTGGTACGTCCCGGCCAAAGCGGACAATATTATGGTGCGGTGGCAGCTGGGCTATTACAACAACTCCGTCGCCGGAGATTTTGGTTAGTTTTGTGGTTTTTATAAGTTAGATTCATTTTATTTTGCTAATTAGGTTAAATTCTTGTTAATTTTCACTGCTGATATGAACTTATTTGTGTGGATTTGCTAGATTTTAACTTATTTGTGTTTAATTGCTCGATATGAACTGATTTAAACTGATTTGTATTTGGCCCGTGGTTTGGTTCCTTTATATTGGATTTTCACTGCTGATATGAACTTACTTAGGTTAGGTTTAGATTGTTGATTTCTTTTTGTTGTTCTACGTACTAGTATGTTGACGGTTATGTAATGTTTTAAGTTTATATATCAATGGTTGTACGTTTGTTAGAAAAATATCAACGTGTGTATTCCCGAAACGCATGGTTTTTGTTTTTTATTCTTTTTGAAACAGTTATAGATTATGGTATTGAATATATTGGTTATGGTTAGTTAAATATATTTGTTAGAATAAATAAATCATATTACCTAATATTTGAAAATATTAATTGTATTAACTGATTTGTGTTTAATCGGGTTGGTTTGGTATTAACTGATTTGTGTTTAACTGGGTTGGTTCGGTATTAACTGATTTGTGTTTAATCGAGCCGATGTGTGTATATAAAATAACAACAGTCTAAATCACCCCTATCTGTATATATAATCTTCACTTTAATCATTAAAAGCTTATATATACTCGCCCGAAATTGACTTAGAAATCAATTTTGCGTTGACCCCGTTTTGGAGTGCTTTTTGAATATTTTATCTCATATAGGATGTGAATGTGTATTACATAATTGTTTGTTTAAGAAAGATTCGGTTATCATTTCCTCATTGCTCCTCGGGTATGTATATATATACATACTTGGGAGCTAAGGTGAAATGTTGTTGAATTTTTCTTAAACAAAGAATCATGTAATAAGCATTCATATATGAGATAAAGTATTCAAAAAGTGGGTTTAGCAACCTACCCTTGTGAATACTCTATTCGTTATCCAAACAATCACGTAATACTCTCCCATAGGGTTAACTTTTAACCCTAAATTTGTTTCAGCTGCACTATCTGTCTGTCGATAAAAGTTGGGTTACCAATCCAAACCGTAGTTCACCTGAGTACCTGCAAGGGCTCAACACTTTTATTGAGAGGTTCAAAAATCATGTTGACAATAGAGGCTATGTTAGATGTGCTTGTGCAAAATGTCAGAATTCTAATATAATACCGCTCAAAATTATTAAATGTCATATGCGTGCATTTGGCTTCTATCGGACATATGATCGGTGGATCTATCAAGGTGAAAGTTTAGTTCCTCCTGTTATAGTTGTAGACGATGCTGCACCAACAAACGATATGGCTAGCGTTATCGAAGACATTATGGATGAGAGTATGGAAGAGGATACCAACGATGATGAAGGGAACTTAGGTACAAAGAATAGCGACTTCTGAGATGATTTTGAAAAGTTGTTAAAGGAAGTCGATTCGGAATTATATCCTGGTTGTAGTAGGTTTTCTTCTCTTTATTGTTTAGCAAAGCTTATGCATATCAAGGTGAATAAAAATGGACTAATAGTTCATTTGATGAGCTCCTTGAGTTTTTGCAGTCTTCACATCCAGAAGGTAACAAGATTCTCGCTTCGCATTATGCAGCTATAAAAAACATTAAAAAAGGTTGCTTTGGGGTATGAGTCGATAGATGTATGCAAGAATGATTGTGCTCTCTTCTGGGCAGATAACCAGTCGTTGCAAAATTGTCCTGGTTTTAATTAGATGTTTGTAATGAGAGTCGGTGGGTCGATACAAAAACAACGGGTAAGGAGGTACCTCACAAGGTGTTACGATACTTTCCTTTGACCCCGAGACTAAGACGCAATTGTTCGAGGCATTTGGCGAAAGATATGATCTAGCACAGTACTAGACGATCAGAATAGGGTACAATGCGTCATCTTGTTGATGGATCTTCGTGGAAAGAATTTGATTAAAAGTACCCCCAGTTTCTCGAGGGAACCCCGAAATGTTCGCCTAGGACGTGCAGCTGATGGTTTCAATCTTTTTGGTAACATGAGTTTGGCTCATAGCACGTGGCCAGTTGTACTCACCACATACAATTTTCTTGCATGATTATGCATGAAAGAGTTTTCATTCATGTTGTCCTTGTTGATTCCTGGCCCAAAATCACTTGAAAAAGACATGGATGTTTTTCTTAAGCCCTTGATGAATGGCTTAAGCATTTGTGGCAGGAAGGCGTACGTACTAAAGACAGGATGACAAACACATTCTTTACAATGTGTTTACTTACAATGTGTGTATATACGTGTTATTTTGTAGGCCCAACTTGCTAGTTTATTTTAATATGAAACGAAAAGAAACAAACGTGTGTCTTTTCGTTTGTTTCTTCGTTTAAGGCTTGGGTTCACCTGAATATACATTTTAATATGAAAAGTAGCTATCTGAGCTATATTATTTGATAGAAGTTACAGTTTTTAGAGGTTATTTGATGCTAAAAATATGTAGATTTTTATATACATCAGTCACCTATATGAATATCACAATCGCCAAAAAGAATCAAGCAAAGACAGCGAGGATGATATGGATGAGGGCGACGAATGATAGTATGGATTTTAACTAGTTAACTAAAAACTCTATCGGTTTAAAGGTTGTTTTAGTACTAGTATGTTGACGTTTTTGTACTTTTATAGGTTTATATGTATATATAGTAGAAACTCTATAAAATAATACACTTGGGACCACTAAAATTTATTAATTAAAAGAGTTATTAATTAATCGATAAATTAATAATTATTAATTTATATATTAATTAATATTTTAATAATTTATAGTATAATACTTAGTTTACAAACACCTTTCAACATTCCACTTAATTATTGTATACAATGCATGTATATCAAATGAACGGCCCAATTTGAAAGACACCTTCAATCTCCCACCTTATTATGCTTCTTGTGTTCAATGTATCACTATATGGACATTAAAAATATTTTCTATATATATACAGGATCAAAATAGGTTAACACAAACAAATCATACACACAACGAGATTCAAGGGGAAATTGATTTCAACAAAAAACAAAAGACAATTGAGTCATTTTTCAAGAAACCTTCATAAATCATTCATGTAATATGCTATATATAAGGAAGGGTGAGGTTAAAATAAAAAGTGAAGTGTGTCTAGTAAGTGTATGAAGAAATCTTGTGCGTTAGATTGAATGATTTGATGATTAAGATTGAAAGTGTGTTTATTTGTGGGTGTGTTATATTTTTATAATTGTTTTATAACACTCTAAGGGCATAATCGTCTAATGTGTTATTTTATATATAAAAACTATTAATATGTAATTAATTATTATGATCTTTAGGATATATAAAATCTAAAATTCCAAAAATACATTTTTTTTCCAGAATCATTGTGTTATTTTATTCATATATTTCAAATATCAACATTTTGGTAGATTCGTTCATGATCGATCATTCAACTTCATTGTGTTGTAGTTCATGTGTTAGAGTTTCAATATATTTTGATAAACTAAAACACATTGCGTGTCTAAAACACAAATATATTGCTATAACATATTTTTAACGAGTTAAAACACGATAACATTATTGAATATACAATAAACGTTAACATTTTTAATGAATTAAAACTATACATTATATAATGAACAAAAACACTATATACAAACTATGAAGTAAAACAACACATAAAGAAAACAAACACATCAACAACAACCACCCAATCACTATGACTATGAACTAAAACACTACGAAGAAAACTTGCTTTGCTGATGAACTTAACACACTAGTGTCGTCCTTGGTTTTAACTTGTGAGATGCGCTCCGTTATGTTTGGCAAAAAAATTAACGTTCGATAAACATAAACAAAATAACATAATTTCCTTAGCGCGTTTCTTTTCTTCTTTGAAGATCATCATCGCCTTAATAAAGCAAAAAAAAAAAGAAAAAACTCACTTTGAGTTAACAATAACCAACATATTAAAACAAAATTCAAAAGGTAACATACCAATTAAGCGTAACAGAAGCATTAAACCAAAAAGTAAAAAATAATCATTAGTTGTAATTCACTAAAACATCAAGTTACGTATTGTAATTTTGATTCGGCAAATTAAAATGTTTTGTTGCTGTGAACAGTATAATTCTAATTAATTGCCATCGGTTTTGAGAATAAAAAACACAATCGTATAGTGGCAATCATGCGTTGGGTTTGTGAATCCACACCTTTTTCTTTAGTTATTGCTTCAGCACCGTAATGTGGATTTCTTCTCATATTTGGAGATATTGAATGCCAAATGAATATGACGAGCGCTATGCCGATTTAATCTTTGTTTCGTATGTAGATCTGGTTCGGTTTATGGAATGAGAGCTCACTGATTTCAAGCAAAAAGATAGGAGGCATTTAGGAATAATTACCAATTAATTACTAAAATTAAAGAAAAAGTATATGGACGATCATGCCCTTGTATGTTATACTCAATTCAAGGATCAAGATCATTTCCTACATTTCTCACAAAACATTCACTTTTTATTTTAACTTTCCTCGTATAAGGAATTAATTATTTATATTTTATATGGGGTCTAAAGAAATTATCAAAAATGTATTATTTTATAATTTTAGCGAATTATTAATTTAGCACCCTATTATTGAGTTTCTTAAATAATCGAGTATTAATTTGTCGAGATTCTACTGTATATGAATGGTTGTGACAAAATAAAACTAGCGTATGTATTCTAGAAAATCTGGAAAAACATCTGGAAAAAAGCGGGGAATACGGAAAAAAAAATTATAAATGACAGAGACTTTTAGGGACACCGGGCATCGTCCCTAATACCCACCGGATTGTTGCAAGAGTTTAGCCGAAATCGTTTTACCGGCGACACTAATAGAGATGACATATGCTTTTAGGGACGACACCTTTTAGGGGAGACTATAGCACTATTAAGGACGACGGAAGGGTTATTAGTGACGGGGTACTAGGGTCGCTCCTAAAAGGGGTGACCCGTCGTCCCTAAAAGTATTAGAGTCGACATATTAGGGTTTTAGGAACGACGGGATCCTAAAATCGCATTTTCTTGTAGTCAAAGTTGTGATCCATTATATAGGACTTAAAAAAAATATAGTGATAATAATAAATAATGGTTTGATAGAGACATCAATGCGAGTAATCACCAATGTGGAAATGGGTTAGGTACGGTATAACCATCATACGTATATGGACACAAGTTTGCACGATAGGCATGTTAGCATAACTATCTTACTATCTTAGAATATTTCTGATCTGTTCGATCCGTTTCAAATTAAGTTAAATATTTTATTTTAAATTTACAATGTTCTTTTTATTACTAAAATAAAAGGATAACAAGCTTTCGTTTATATTATTATTGTCTCCCTAACATGTTTCACGCATACAACTAATTATGTATTTGAACGTGAAGGTTAGCTGGAGATTGGCCTAGTGGGTATAATGAAAACAATTGATAAGCTTTTAAAATTGGGGTAAACGTGTATCATGCTGAATTTAATATAAAAACAGCTATATATATATATATATATTAACAGATATAATAATAGGGGTAGGTCTTACGTTTTTTATGCGAATAAATTTGCTATATAAGTATCATCCATCTACCTAGCCATTGTTAAGACAGAAAGAAACGATGATGAAATATGTTATTTTCTTTCTTACTATTCAATCCTGCATGATAATCAAATCATATTCTAAGTCGATTATCAGAACGCTTCCGGGATATTCCGAAGATCTTCCTTTCAAATTAGAAACCGGGTATGTATCATCTCTATGTCTTATTCATTCTAGCTTCTGATTTGTAGGAATTGTAGTCTAGTGTCTTTCAGTCATTGTATCTACACCTTTTAAGTGTAAGCTTGAAGAATTCTATACACATTTAATCGTGTGTTATTATTTAATTAAGCCAAATAATAATAAGTAGGGTGATAGACTTGAACATAAAACATGAACTTAAGTGTGATAATAGGCCTAAAGTCCATAGGCGTAGACTATGAAAGCTCCTTAAATCTCCCTAAAACACTAGATCTCATAATACACACTTTCCATCTTTAGCCCACACACACACACACTTTATCAAAACCGTTTACGGATCTAAAGCAAGAACAAGGATTTAGAATCATTGGTGTTTGTTGTGTCGTGTATTTATAAGAAAGGTTAAAATAAAACACGTGTCAGGATTTAGATATGAACCGACCTCGAACCAAATCTGATCAACCAACATCGAAAAGGTATGTTTTAGTTAAAGTGGTTATGTATTTAATGTCGGGTCACCATACAAATTGGTAGGACGTTGATCAGGTTGTAGTGAGTGTTAAAGTTGGAAACTTTATCATAAAAGAGATGATTGGTTCGGTTTGGGTTAAATGAGTGAAGTTCATTTCGTTAAAAGGACGGGTAAACAAAGTCAATGTAGTGCATGTTGTGGGTCGATTTCTCTACTAAGATCCTGAATAATATCCTGACATCCGTGATCCTTAGCAGGTTTGGAGTCCTGAACCTTGTTTTATTTAAACTAACTAAAATTCTTCTAGGTTACTCTTTGGCAAACAACTTATAACAGCCAGAAGACTCAGTCCGGATGGTAATTCGAAAGATCAGTTGAACTAGGATGACACATCAGCTTTTACCTAACGGAGTTAGTGCTCCGTTAGTCGCGGACTGGTGGAGTCAACGTATGCGAAAGTTGGGACCGTTGCCAGCCAAAATGATAGTTGGGACCAGCGTCGGCAAAAATAAAATAGTTGGGACCAATAAAAACCAATTTTCCTATTATATATATATATAGAAAATGGTTAAAATAAAAATACATAGTTTTGTAGGAAGAGTAAGAATAACACATAATTTAGAGTTAAGAAACTATGTAGCATAAATCCTTAATCTTAGGAAACTATTTGGTAGTTTAAAAACTATCAATCTCAACCATTAGATTATAAATCCAATGGCCTAGATTGATTCTTACTCTTCCTAGAAAACTATTTCTTTTTATTATAACCCACCCCTATATATATATATATATATATATATATAGAATTGGGATTGTGAACTATTTTGAAATTGAAAATTTTGAGAACTATTTTTTACCACAAAAAACATAAAAATAAAAAAATTCATAAAACAAAAGAAAAACTAAAAAATAAAACAAGTAAAAAAATCAAAATTCTTATTTATTATCCCGGTTTCATAAAAAAACATCTCGGCTTAGCTGAATTATACATATATGTATAATATGTACATATATGTACATACATGTTTTTTTATTATACACATATGTACAATTTAAGGTAAATGATAATGTACATATGTGTACATTACGTAACTTGATATTAAATGAAATTATACACATGTGTATAATACGAAGTCAAATCAAACAATCAATTATCCCTATCCCTATCGTTCACATATCTTTTCTTTCTCATTAACATATATCATTTAATCATACACTCTACCTTTACTGATCTTGCTTGAGTGACACATGGCATTCTTGAACTGGCATCTTCTTTCTTTTCTTACTTAAATCACATTCTCTGTTCGAGTCTAAGCATGTAGGATGCTTAAATCTCTCGAAATTCGCTCTGATACCAACTTGTAAGGCCCGGTTACCGGTAGCCCTACTTTCGTGTTGGATTTACTCATAAACGCAGCTCTAAATATCAGAGTTAATTAAAACATTCGCAGAATAATAAAACTTTAATAAAACATTTCATAGCAATCCAAAACTTGTCTTAAACAACCAACTTGTCTTTCAAAATAAACAAAACATCAACTTAAACGCCTTGAGTCTTCCGATGCCAGCCTCTTATTCAGTGCCACGTGTCCCCTCAAGCGAGCTGCCTCATCCTACTCACCTGCGTGCATACTAAAAGTCACCTACGCTGAGTGAGTTCTAGTTAATCATACATTATACAATACACACAAACTTGTACTCTTTCATTCATACTTTCATACTTTCATACTTTCGTTTGTACTAACTTGCTTTCATATCTTACGTTATGAAGAGCATTACGCCCTACATTCCTCGAGTATTATTAGGTCTCGGTACCCTCCTTCCTCGAGTATTATTAGGGCTCGGTACCCTCCTTCCTCGAGTATTATTAGGGCTCGGTACCCTCTTTCCTCGAGTATTATTAGGGCTCGGTACCCTCTTTCCTCGACTATTAGTAGGGTTCGGTTCCCTAGTTCTCGAATATTAGTAGGGTTCGATTCCCTCTTCGTTACCATACAACCATACATCATACCTCGAGTATTATTAGGGCTCGGTACCCTTTTCGTAACCATACAACCATACAACCATCCTTTCCTTCTTTTATTAACTTTATCACGTTCATACACATAAGCATACATATCATACTTACCTTATACATAGCGTTACAACCTGACAGTACGTGCAATATCCGAAGATCGTTCACGTACCATCAAGCAATCATTCATACATTTCACATTATCCACATAAGGCATACACTTATCTCTTAGGATAAGCGTATTAACAAACATATTGAGTATGCACACAGCCCCGAAAACATAACACATAAATGGGGCTAGAAACTCACATGAATCCTGTTACGCTCTCCGTTAATCGTTATTCCCTTCTTGAGCTGTGCACGGCTAACTGTATAATATTTACATGTATCAATTAACTACTACTACTACTACTCATGTTGTATTTCTATCTTTATATAACCCACAACGAATGGGGGTCCGGGGGCAGCGCCCCTGGCAGCGGGGTCTAGGGGAGGCAGCCCCTAGCAGGGTCCAAGGGGCAGAGCCCCTGGCTAGGGTCGAGCTGCCAGGTCAGCTTGGAAAAATTTTATTTCCATTAACTGTCTTAACACATTTTTCATTAGGTTTTTAATTTATTTTCTAATTTGCTAACTCCAGCGAACTTATCATTAAGCGAACTTAACAATAAGCGAACTTACTGTAAGCGAACTTACTGTAAGAGAACTTAGTGTTAAGCGAACTTATCATTCAGCGAAGTTAAGCATTCAGCGAACTTAACTCAGGCGAAGTTAAGCTTGGCGAAGTTAAACATCAGCGAACTTGGGGTCCAGCGAAGTTAATTACAGGCGAACTTGTCAACAAGCGAAGTTGTCAGTTAGGCGAACTTGGCCTTAGGCGAAGTTACCAGTTAGGCGAACTTACATGAAGGCGAAGTTATGGCTTGCGGGCGAAGTTGCCCAGCTGCCGTCTCTGTTCAATCTTAATCACCAAAATCACCCTTATTTCATCGAGAATTTCTTGGATATTACGTTAACTAACTCCGCGATCATTCCCATGGTCTAGTTCGGGTAAAACTTAGCCCGGAAAGACATAAAGTTTGGACCTTTATGGTAAAAACGTTCAATACTAATGTTAAGGGTTCATTAATTGAGCCGTTTCCATTTTCGGGTTCATTACACTCGTATTTATCATCAAGTTTACAACTTTATGTTTCGTTTATACCCGATCTACTCTCGTTCTAAGTTTCAAGACTAAACGTTTATAAAAACGAAATATTTAGGATCAAAACATACCTTTTATACGTTCAGTGTGGTCGCGGTTTGCTTGGTTATCTCGTATATTGAAGATCTAATAATGGTCGGCTTGATTTTTGGACTCGAATCCGCTCTCTCTCTCTCGGCCGTATGAGGTGTAGTGTATGTGTATGTTTTTTGAGTGTGTAGAGATTTATGAAAGATGGAAATGATAGTTAGGGTTTTAGGATGGTTTAAGGGGATATTTATATCCCTTAAAGCCTATGGACCTAAGGCCCATTACCCTTAATCCATCTTAATTAATCTAAGTTCATGATCCGTTCTTTACTCGGCATTACTTACTTAATAACGCGAAATCACTAAACGTAAATTTCTTTATTTATCATTATAATATTCAGGATGTTACAATATATATATATATATGGTTAGAATAAAATAAAAACCCATTTAAGTGGTGAAAATTTTAGCAACTCATTCTCAATCACATGTTTTTAATTAAAGGTTGAAACTTTTGGTTCACAATTAAAGTTAATAAAAAAATGTAAAAATAAAGTTACGATTTCCTCTCCTGAAAAATATGTTTAAAAGTTAAAAAAATGTAAAAAAAATATGTTGCAAATTTTTTTCCTGATGTTTTGTATTCAAGGTAACAACATATATTACATATGTAAAAAAATTTAAAAAAACGCTATTACATAGGGTTTTCTTAACTCAAAAAAGTTTCAAACTATACTTCTCATATATATGGATCTTGCTAGAAGTGATATTACAGCGAGAAGTGAAGTTGTAACTCCATTAATCCCTCATTTTTCACTCTCTTTCTTATGATGTTACCTACATGTATGTAGGTTGGTTGTATTTATGTCTTAATACACATTCAAACCTACCCACACACATACAAATGTACCGAGCTACATTGAAACCTACGTACATACACACGCACAAACATACACATATACAAACATATGTACCTACACACGTACATATGCACCTACACAACACACCTACACATAAGAAATTGAGTGAAATTAGGGATTAATGGAGCGAGGATGATATGGATGAGGGCGACGAATGATAGTATGGATTTTAACTAGTTAACTAAAAACTCTATCGGTTTAAAGGTTGTTTTAGTACTAGTATGCTGACGTTTTTGTACTTTTATAGGTTTATATGTATATATAGTAGAAACTCTATAAAATAATACACTTGGGACCACTAAATTTATTAATTAAAAGAGTTATTAATTAATCGATAAATTAATAATTATTAATTTATATATTAATTAATATTTTAATAATTTATAGTATAATACTTAGTTTACAAACACCTTTCAACCTTCCACTTAATTATTGTATACAATGCATGTATATCAAATGAACGGCCCAATTTGAAAGACACCTTCAATCTCCCACCTTATTATGCTTCTTGTGTTCAATGTATCACTATATGGACATTAAAAATATTTTCTATATATATACAGGATCAAAATAGGTTAACACAAACAAATCATACACACAACGAGATTCAAGGGGAAATTGATTTCAACGAAAAACAAAAGACAATTGAGTCATTTTTCAAGAAACCTTCATAAATCATTCATGTAATATGCTATATATAAGGAAGGGTGAGGTTAAAATAAAAAGTGAAGTGTGTCCAGTAAGTGTAGGAAGAGATCTTGTGCGTTAGATTGAATGATTTGATGATTAAGATTGAAAGTGTGTTTATTTGTGGGTGTGTTATATTTTTATAATTGTTTTATAACACTCTAAGGGCATAATCGTCTAATGTGTTATTTTATATATAAAAACTATTAATATGTAATTAATTATTATGATCTTTAGGATATATAAAATCTAAAATTCCAAAAATACATTTTTTTTCCAGAATCATTGTGTTATTTTATTCATATATTTCAAATATCAACATTTTGGTAGATTCGTTCATGATCGATCATTCAACTTCATTGTGTTGTAGTTCATGTGTTAGAGTTTCAATATATTTTGATAAACTAAAACACATTGCGTGTCTAAAACACAAATATGTTGCTATAACATATTTTTAACGAATTAAAACACGATAACATTATTGAATATACAATAAACGTTAACATTTTTAATGAATTAAAACTATACATTATATAATGAACAAAAACACTATATACAAACTATGAAGTAAAACAACACATAAAGAAAACAAACACATCAACAACAACCACCCAATCACTATGACTATGAACTAAAACACTACGAAGAAAACTTGCTTTGCTGATGAACTTAACACACTAGTGTCGTCCTTGGTTTTAACTTGTGAGATGCGCTCCGTTATGTTTGGCAAAAAAATTAATGTTCGATAAACATAAACAAAATAACATAATTTCCTTAGCGCGTTTCTTTTCTTCTTTGAAGATCATCATCGCCTTAATAAAGCAAAAAAAAAAAAGAAAAAACTCACTTTGAGTTAACAATAACCAACATATTAAAACAAAATTCAAAAGGTAACATACCAATTAAGCGTAACAGAAGCATTAAACCAAAAAGTAAAAAATAATCATTAGTTGTAATTCACTAAAACATCAAGTTACGTATTGTAATTTTGATTCGGCAAATTAAAATGTTTTGTTGCTGTGAACAGTATAATTCTAATTAATTGCCATCGGTTTTGAGAATAAAAAACACAATCGTATAGTGGCAATCATGCGTTGGGTTTGTGAATCCACACCTTTTTCTTTAGTTATTGCTTCAGCACCGTAATGTGGATTTCTTCTCATATTTGGAGATATTGAATGCCAAATGAATATGACGAGCACTATGCCGATTTAATCTTTGTTTCGTATGTAGATCTGGTTCGGTTTATGGAATGAGAGCTCACTGATTTCAAGCAAAAAGATAGGAGGCATTTAGGAATAATTACCAATTAATTACTAAAACTAAAGAAAAAGTATATGGACGATCATGCCCTTGTATGTTACACTCAATTCAAGGATCAAGATCATTTCCTACATTTCTCACAAAACATTCACTTTTTATTTTAACTTTCCTCATATAAGGAATTAATTATTTATATTTTATATGGGGTCTAAAGAAATTATCAAAAATATATTATTTTATAATTTTAGCGAATTATTAATTTAGCACCCTATTATTGAGTTTCTTAAATAATCGAGTATTAATTTGTCGAGATTCTACTGTATATGAATGGTTGTGACAAAATAAAACTAGCGTATGTATTCTAGAAAATCTGGAAAAACATCTGGAAAAAAGCGGGGAATACGGAAAAAAAATTATAAATGACAGAGACTTTTAGGGACACCGGGCATCGTCCCTAATACCCACCGGATTGTTGCAAGAGTTTAGCCGAAATCGTTTTACCGGCGACACTAATAGAGATGACATATGCTTTTAGGGACGACACCTTTTAGGGGAGACTATAGCACTATTAAGGACGACGGAAGGGTTATTAGTGACGGGGTACTAGGGTCGCTCCTAAAAGGGGTGACCCGTCGTCCCTAAAAGTATTAGAGTCGACATATTAGGGTTTTAGGAACGACGGGATCCTAAAATCGCATTTTCTTGTAGTCAAAGTTGTGATCCATTATATAGGACTTAAAAAAAATATAGTGATAATAATAAATAATGGTTTGATAGAGACATCAATGCGAGTAATCACCAATGTGGAAATGGGTTAGGTACGGTATAACCATCATACGTATATGGACACAAGTTTGCACGATAGGCATGTTAGCATAACTATCTTACTATCTTAGAATATTTCTGATCTGTTCGATCCGTTTCAAATTAAGTTAAATATTTTATTTTAAATTTACAATGTTCTTTTTATTACTAAAATAAAAGGATAACAAGCTTTCGTTTATATTATTATTGTCTCCCTAACATGTTTCACGCATACAACTAATTATGTATTTGAACGTGAAGGTTAGCTGGAGATTGGCCTAGTGGGTATAATGAAAACAATTGATAAGCTTTTAAAATTGGGGTAAACGTGTATCATGCTGAATTTAATATAAAAACAGCTATATATATATATATATATATTAACAGATATAATAATAGGGGTAGGTCTTACGTTTTTTATGCGAATAAATTTGCTATATAAGTATCATCCATCTACCTAGCCATTGTTAAGACAGAAAGAAACGATGATGAAATATGTTATTTTCTTTCTTACTATTCAATCCTGCATGATAATCAAATCATATTCTAAGTCGATTATCAGAACGCTTCCGGGATATTCCGAAGATCTTCCTTTCAAATTAGAAACCGGGTATGTATCATCTCTATGTCTTATTCATTCTAGCTTCTGATTTGTAGGAATTGTAGTCTAGTGTCTTTCAGTCATTGTATCTACACCTTTTAAGTGTAAGCTTGAAGAGTTCTATACACATTTAAGTGCATGGGCATGCATGTGTTAGTGAGACCTGATTATTATGTGATATATTTTGTAAAAAGATATTTAGCCTTCATTTAAGATGTTGTAATTATCTATCAAATTACTCTCTACAATACTCTAAAGTGATCGTTATAGTGATTTGTACACATGGATGCCCATGGGTACGTAGGATATGCATTTGCGACCTGTGTTATTTAATATGTATATAGTATATATGTATGGAACTTTGTAAGACATATATACTTTCAAGATATATAATTCTTTTTTAATTTTCTTTCTGGATATGGCAAAGATTAAAAACATATAAAAAAAGAAAAAATAGAATTAAAAAAATTATTGTTTTAAAATAAGTTTCACGAGTTTTCAAGTATCCTTAAGTAATTTTTTACTAAAACAATGTACGTTACTTACCTTCCAATAATAAAATGAGCTCTAAATGTTGATTATATTGTATTGATTATTGAAGTTATGTTGGAGTAGGGGAAAATGAAGACGTACAATTGTTTTATTATTTTGTTGAATCGACGAGTAACCCAAAAGAAGACCCCCTTATATTTCATATACCCGGAGGTCCGGGAGCTTCCGCTTTAGTTACCCTCTTGTATGAAATAGGTATGTTTTCTCTTTTTCAATTTTGTAGTATGGCCAAGTGCCCAAGTATGTAATATTTTTATGTTCACACTCCAGACTAAAATTATTTATGTAATTATTTGTGACGTAACTTTTTACTCGCTTACTTGTTAATTGGTCTATTGTAATTAGACATAAACTAATGGAAAAAATGATTTATATCTGTAAAATAAATTATAAGGTGCAAAAAATCCGCTTGCCATAACAATCAAAAATAATCGTGTAACAAGTAAAAACAAGAATTTCTAAGTATACCGTTTTAAATCATTATAGTAAAATTATATGTATCGCATTGAAGAATGTATCTGCTTTTTTACACCAAAGGGTAGTTGATCAGATAGTGTCTTGGTGTGTTAAAAGATGTCTATTTTTTTTAGCACGTCGAGTGTTTAAGTTTCCAATGGATATTGATGTAGTATTATTAGGAGTAGGTTAAACTGCCGTTAAAACACTGCTATTTAACATCAAATTTATTGTTTGTATAATCTTAATTTTTAAACTCTGGACCGTTTTTATCATTTACAACTTTTTGGCTTAGTATTTGACTTGACTTGGTATAAATATGAAAATTCACATGCCTCATGCATTTTTTTCATATATGTAGGTCCACTTAGCCTTAATTTGGATGATGGCATAGATAATCTCAAATTAACATTGAATCCAAACGCATGGACGCAGGTTCACAAAATAAATTTATTACATTATTATACGTGTAAATGTTTGATATATCTGTCACGGCGAACCAATTATATTTAAGTTTGGTTGGTTGTTATATTACAGATGGCTAATATTTTAGTTGTGGATATACCTGCTGGCACCGGTTTTTCCTATTCAGAAACCAAGGAAGGATGGATTAGCAGTGATAGTATTCTAACCACTCACGCTGTTGACTTTATCAAAAAGGTTGAAGTCAAATTTAGCGATTATACAACATTTCGCTTTGTGCTTTTCGTTACAGGGTTGTTTTAACTGTGTATGGGTTGGCGGGTCTAAGAGATATGTATATTAAAATTTGACATAAATTAAATAAGAATACAACACGAGCCTTCGGAAACATAAACCTAAATACAACAAGAGTTTTCTTTTGTTGAAACTATATATCACATCCGTTACATTTTTCTTTTTTGGAACTGTAAACTTTATTTACAAAAGAAATCACACATCAAAGATAAAAATCTAAAATGACACCACGTTGATATGTTTTTAAACCACCCACCAATAATGTTTTCAAACTTGATATCCTTGCACTTGTATATTTTGTTTTTTTTTTCAAATTCTTTAACAAGATATGATAAATTGATAACAATACCATGGAACACCTCCTTCTCAATACTTCCCCGGCCCACCTACTCGTGAATGTTCAACAGATCTCTCATTGAAAAGGCACGCATAAAAATTGTGATCCACAGGGTTGGGACCCGAATCATGACATATGTTGTATTTAGCCGGAACCAAATACCCCATTTCATGACATAGCACCAACATCACTGTTTGAAACCAAAATATCGTAACCGACCTCAAAGAGAACTTCCCCGAAGGGTCTCCCAAACCGGCCGAATTAATAGCTCTTAAACTACTTTCCATTCGATCATTTAGCTAACAAATTTACATGTTCAACTAGAAATTGGTTCGCCTTATTAAAACTAAAGTTAAACCCATGAAAAGAACTTTGTTGTAGATTAGTATCTTGTTTAAAGTTCAGACCCGTGTTTTGAGACATATATATAGATTTTGTTGTGACGTTCACATAATTATCTCACGTACAGTTTTTGAAGGACCATCCCAAGTTTTCAAGGAATCCACTATATATAGCAGGAATTTCTTACATTGGCATTATCGTTCCAAAAGTCACTTTAGAATTATATGAAGGTACGCAATTGATAATTTCCTTTTCTTTTCTTAGTTAATTTGATGGTGGATGAATTTGTGATACACGATCATTTTCACTTTAATCTATTATCTATATAGGTAATGAGCTTGAAGATGATCAAACGGTCAACATCCAGGTAAATCACTAAACCCTCTAATATATGCATAATATTTTCTCACTTAATTAGAGATAACCTTTGGATAATTTAACATGATGAAAACCCTTAAAACTTTTTTACAATGTAAACAACATTCGTATAATTTTTATTTTCATTGATGTGAATACATAATTATTATTTTAGATCTTAAACCTGAACAAGTATTTTTTACCTACGCATTGTGGCGGAGCACGTTAAATATATAAATGCTCAAAAGCTACCACACTTTTTGATGTGGATGTGGTGAGAACAAGGAAGGTATTGGTCTGATTCGTTACGGTAAAACTTATGTGACTTAAGTTAAAAGTCTAAAAGTTTTATTGTAAAAATGTAAACATTATGTGATTAAAGTTGTGAAGCTAAAAGTTTTGTTGTAAAAATTTGGTAGCCAAAGATAAGACTAAAAATATTGTGGCAAAAGCTGAAAAAATTAATTACCAAAGTTGAGAGAACAAAAGGTAAAAGATTTAAAACTTAGTTGGCCAATTTATAAAGAACTAAAGTTTCAAAGTTGAGATGTTAATAGATAAAGATCGAAAACTTAGGTGTTCAAACTATGAGGAACTAAAGTTTAAAAGATGAGTTTTAACATATCTATATTTGTTTGCTTTCTAATAAAAACTTACAATGCTTCTATCACCGGTCACTCTTTCTATAATCCTTACAATTTGAAGCCAACAAAATTAATTCATAAATAATTATTTACTAATTATTTATTAATTGATAACTAATAAATAAATTTTAAGAAAGAAAAAACTAAATACAAACTTAAATTATTTTGAAGACTATTGTAAAATGTTTGTCTCTTTTATAATAATTTTGTTACATTTTGTACTTCGTTAGTTATTAAGTATTCTTTTCTCAGGCTACTATAATTTAATATGTAGGGCTACATTCTTACTAGTCCTCTCACTGATAAGTTCATGGACTTTAATTCAAGATTTGAATATGCTCATCGTATGGCACTCATATCAGATGATATTTACCAGGTGATCTCATACTTTTATAATATAAAATTGTCTATATTTAGATTTTTGGTCAAGCCTTGTGTATAACAACTTAACTTGCAGTCGGCAATAGACAATTGTCATGGGAATTATGTAAACGCTAGTTTTCTCCAACAAAGCATGTTCAAATAGCCTTCAAGGTTATGAAAAGGTGAGTATTATATAGAAAATTGGTTTTTATTGCTCCCAACTATTTTATTTTTGCCAGCGCTGGTCCCAACTATCATTTTGGCTGGCAACGGTCCCAAGTTTCGCATACGTTGATTCCACCAGTCCGCGACTAACGGAACACTAACTCCGTAAGATAAAAGCTGATGTGTCGTCCTAGTTGTCATAATCAGATGACATGGGCATCCTACATGGACCGGCTGTGTATTATACATACTCTTCAAATCCCCAACGTTCGAATACATCAAAATCCCCAAATTACACTAAAGCCCTAATTGAATCAATTTCACTCTTAACATTCTCCAATTTGGTTTTCTGTTCAACAATCTGCTCAAACGCAAGCTTCTGCTACCGTAACTCGTTCATTGCATCCTGCAAATCCTTCGAAACCAAACTCTTCTCATTAACTAAACACTAAATCCTCCTCTCGGTTTCTTTCTTCTCTTCAACCAAATCATCAATTCTACTCTTCATCTCCGCTTCATTATCCAACCTTGCAGCATACTTCTTCTCCAAATCAGCAATCTTCTCACACAATACTCCGTCTTCGGTTCAATTAGGGCTTTATTGTAATTTGGGGATTTTGATGTATTCGAACGTTGGAGATTTTGGGAGTATGTATAATACACAGTCGGTCCACGTAGGATGCTCATGTCATCTGATTTTGACAACTAGGATGACACATCAGCTTTTACGTAACGGAGTTAGTGCTCCGTTAGTCGCGGACTGGTGGAATCAACGTATGCGAAAGTTGGGACCGTTGCCAGCCAAAATGATAGTTGGGGACCAGCGTCGCAAAAATAAAATAGTTGGGACCAATAAAAACCAATTTTCCTATTATATATATAGAAAATGGTTAAAATAAAAATACATAGTTTTGTAGGAAGAGTAAGAATAACACATAATTTAGAGTTAAGAAACTATGTAGCATAAATCCTTAATCTTAGGAAACTATTTGGTAGTTTAAAAACTATCAATCTCAACTATTAGATTATAAATCCAATGGCCTAGATTGATTCTTACTCTTCTTAGAAAACTATTTCTTTTTATTATAACCCACCCCTATATATATATATATATATATATATATATATATATATATATAGAATTGGGATTGTGAACTATTTTGAAATTGAAAATTTTTGAGAACTATTTTTTACCACAAAAAACATAAAAATAAAAAAATTCATAAAACAAAAGAAAAACTAAAAAATAAAACAAGTAAAAAAATCAAAATTCTTATTTATTATCCCGGTTTCATAAAAAAACATCTCGGCTTAGCTGAATTATACATATATGTATAATATGTACATATAAGTACATACATGTTTTTTTATTATACACATATGTACAATTTAAGGTAAATGATAATGTACATATGTGTACATTACGTAACTTGATATTAAATGAAATTATACACATGTGTATAATACGAAGTCAAATCAAACAATCAATTATCCCTATCCCTATCGTTCACATATCTTTTCTTTCTCATTAACATATATCATTTAATCATACACTCTACCTTTACTGATCTTGCTTGAGTGACACATGGCATTCTTGAACTGGCATCTTCTTTCTTTTCTTACTTAAATCCCATTCTCTGTTCGAGTCTAAGCATGTAGGATGCTTAAATCTCTCGAAATTCGCTCTGATACCAACTTGTAAGGCCCCGTTACCGGTAGCCCTACTTTCGTGTTGGATTTACTCATAAACGCAGCTCTAAATATCAGAGTTAATTAAAACATTCGCAGAATAATAAAACTTTAATAAAACATTTCATAGCAATCCAAAACTTGTCTTAAACAACCAACTTGTCTTTCAAAATAAACAAAACATCAACTTAAACGCCTTGAGTCTTCCGATGCCAGCCTCTTATTCAGTGCCACGTGTCCCCTCAAGCGAGCTGCCTCATCCTACTCACCTGCGTGCATACTAAAAGTCAGCTACGCTGAGTGAGTTCTAGTTAATCATACATTATACAATACACACAAACTTATACTCTTTCATTCATACTTTCATACTTTCATACTTTCGTTTGTACTAACTTGCTTTCATATCTTACGTTATGAAGAGCATTACGCCCTACATTCCTCGAGTATTATTAGGGCTCGGTACCCTGCTTCCTCGAGTATTATTAGGGCTCGGTACCCTCCTTCCTCGAGTATTATTAGGGCTCGGTACCCTCTTTCCTCGAGTATTATTAGGGCTCGGTACCCTCTTTCCTCGACTATTAGTAGGGTTCGGTTCCCTAGTTCTCGAATATTAGTAGGGTTCGATTCCCTCTTCGTTACCATACAACCATACATCATACCTCGAGTATTATTAGGTCTCGGTACCCTTTTCGTAACCATACAACCATACAACCATCCTTTCCTTCTTTTATTAACTTTATCACGTTCATACACATAAGCATACATATCATACTTACCTTATACATAGCGTTACAACCTGACAGTACGTGCAATATCCGAAGATCGTTCACGTACCATCAAGCAATCATTCATACATTTCACATTATCCACATAAGGCATACACTTATCTCTTAGGATAAGCGTATTAACAAACATATTGAGTATGCACACAGCCCCGAAAACATAACACATAAATGGGGCTAGAAACTCACATGAATCCTGTTACGCTCTCCGTTAATCGTTATTCCCTTCTTGAGCTGTGCACGGCTAACTGTAGAATATTTACATGTATCAATTAACTACTACTACTACTACTCATGTTGTATTTCTATCTTTATATAACCCACAACGAATGGGGGTCCGGGGGCAGCGCCCCTGGCAGCGGGGTCTAGGGGCGGCAGCCCCTAGCAGGGTCCAAGGGGCAGAGCCCCTGGCTGGGGTCGAGCTGCCAGGTCAGCTTGGAAAAATTTTATTTCCATTAACTGTCTTAACACATTTTTCATTAGGTTTTTAATTTATTTTCTAATTTGCTAACTCCAGCGAACTTATCATTAAGCGAACTTAACAATAAGCGAACTTACTGTAAGCGAACTTACTGTAAGAGAACTTAGTGTTAAGCGAACTTATCATTCAGCGAAGTTAAGCATTCAGCGAACTTAACTCAGGCGAAGTTAAGCTTGGCGAAGTTAAACATCAGCGAACTTGGGGTCCAGCGAAGTTAATTATAGGCGAACTTGTCAACAAGCGAAGTTGTCAGTTAGGCGAACTTGGCCTTAGGCGAAGTTACCAGTTAGGCGAACTTGCATGAAGGCGAAGTTATGGCTTGCAGGCGAAGTTGCCCAGCTGCCGTCTCTGTTCAATCTTAATCACCAAAATCACCCTTATTTCATCGAGAATTTCTTGGATATTACGTTAACTAACTCCGCGATCATTCCCATGGTCTAGTTCGGGTAAAACTTAGCCCGGAAAGACATAAAGTTTGGACATTTATGGTAAAAAACGTTCAATACTAATGTTAAGGGTTCATTAATTGAGCCGTTTCCATTTTCGGGTTCATTACACTCGTATTTATCATTAAGTTTACAACTTTATGTTTCGTTTATACCCGATCTACTCTCGTTCTAAGTTTCAAGACTAAACGTTTATAAAAACGAAATATTTAGGATCAAAACATACCTTTTATACGTTCGGTGTGGTCGCGGTTTGCTTGGTTATCTCGTCTATTGAAGATCTAATAATGGTCGGCTTGATTTTTGGACTCGAATCCGCTCTCTCTCTCTCGGCCGTATGAGGTGTAGTGTATGTGTATGTTTTTTGAGTGTGTAGAGATTTATGAAAGATGGAAATGATAGTTAGGGTTTTAGGATGGTTTAAGGGGATATTTATATCCCTTAAAGCCTATGGACCTAAGGCCCATTACCCTTAATCCATCTTAATTAATCTAAGTTCATGATCCGTTCTTTACTCGGTATTACTTACTTAATAACGCGAAATCACTAAACGTAAATTTCTTTATTTATCATTATAATATTCAGGATGTTACAATATATATATATATATATATGTGGTTAGAATAAAATAAAAACCCATTTAAGTGGTGAAAATTTTAGCAACTCATTCTCAATCACATGTTTTTAATTAAAGGTTGAAACTTTTGGTTCACAATTAAAGTTAATAAAAAAATGTAAAAATAAAGTTACGATTTCCTCTCCTGAAAAATATGTTTAAAAGTTAAAAAAATGTTAAAAAAATATGTAGCAAATTTTTTTCTTGATGTTTTGTATTCAAGGTAACAACATATATTACATATGTAAAAAAATTTAAAAAAACGATATTACATAGGGTTTTCTTAACTCAAAAAAGTTTCAAACTATACTTCTCATATATATAGATCTTGCTAGAAGTGATATTACAGCGAGAAGTGAAGTTGTAACTCCATTAATCCCTCATTTTTCACTCTCTTTCTTATGATGTTACCTACATGTATGTAGGTTGGTTGTATTTATGTCTTAATACACATTCAAACCTACCCACACACATACAAATGTACCGAGCTACATTGAAACCTACGTACATACACACGCACAAACATACACATATACAAACATATGTACCTACACACGTACATATGCACCTACACAACACACCTACACATAAGAAATTGAGTGAAATTAGGGATTAATGGAGCTATACCTTCACTTTTCGCTGTAAAAAAACTTTTGAAATGATTCAATACATATATATATATATATATATATATATATATATATATATATATATATATATATGAGAGATGTTTGATTAATGAGAGAACCACCAAGTTACGAGAAAAACAAGAAAACTACTTTCAATCAAACATTTATTATTTATTATTAATTCTTCTTGTTAATTATAATTGTCAAAAATATAAATTTGAAACACAAGAAGTTATATATATTTAACTTGTGAAGTTAGATTATGTTTATCATACAAGAAATATATAGATGTCACTTATGAGTTACATATATGTAACTCGCTGATTATATATCGTATTTATTTTTTTAAAAGATTAATAAAAGTGTTTTTTTTTTCAAAATTTTTCTACTCTTCATAAGTTTGGTCATTGTTATTCTCTCTCTATGCGTGTCTATATAGACACACACACATATATATATATATATATAATGAGTATTAAGGTATTAAGGTGTTATCAAGTGAAAACTCATATTAAGAATTATAATTAACTTTTTTTTAAAAAAAATATTTTATAAATTTTTTTTGTAATTATTTTTATATGTTGATATTGTTAAAAAAAACATAACCCTTGTTTTTAATTTCGTCAGTGTAGTGCATATGTGCAATAGTGTGTATTGTATATATGCAAGAGTGTTATATTGCATAGTATATAACACTATTGCACATATTTGATACACAATACTGTATATATGTAATATAAAAATAATGCATACATCGAATACACGTTAGTTTATATGTGCAATACAACACTAATGCACATATGCAATACATCGACTTTTATTTGTATTTTTATTTTTTTCATATAATAAAACATTACTGCACATATACAAATACACAAATATTGAATATATGCAATTAAACACAATTAAACACAATTAAACATAAAAGTATACACTGTTGTACATGTGTAATATAGCAGTATTGCATAATAATACATATGTGCATTATAGCTTTTTATTACTTTTTCTTTCTCCTGTTGATGAGCAATAAATTATATGAAGAATGGAAGAAACGAAAATTTGAAAATATTTTCTTATTTTTAATTAAAAATAATTCTTTAAGAATTTTTAAGTTTTCTTTCTACGAAAGAGTTTTCTCATACACACATACACAGTAGATGAGAATCATATAATGCTACGAATTCATTTGTAGTGCACAAGAGCTATTAATTTGGAAAACGTTTTGGAGCCATTTTGTGATGAGAATGATCCGACGCAAGATTGTGAGGTAATCTCTCTCTCTCTCTCTCTCTCTCTCTCTCTCTCTCTCTCTCTCTCTCTCTCTCTCTCTCTCTCTCTCTCTCTCTCTCTCTCTCTCTCTCTCTCTCTCTCTCTCTCTCTCAGAGCATTGACGCTTATTAAGAGGGGTGAAGTATAAACTCTTTTAAGGCATGCATATTATCAAGTACATAGTAAACTCTAGGATCCGGTGCCTAGATCATGGGTTCTGAGGGCACCACCCTCTTGGTCGGATTTGGGGCACCAACCAGGCGGGGTCCATGGGATGAGCAATCATTGCTCAGCAAAACTATGGGCATTAGTGGTCGTAACTTCTAATTAGGTGTCTATTGTGGTTTATCTTGATAACTGACAACTTTTTCACCACGTAAAAATGAAAAATTTGGTCTGTATAAACACACCAAGTTAGAACTTTGTCATCTAATTAAATAAATGAATTCGTGTGCTTTAAAAAAGCTTTTATGTTATCTGATTAAAGATTTCATTCACTCAAAATATATAATTTGATAGTGACACAATACATGGTTTATAAAGCTATCTATAAAAATACGAAATCCACATCTCCCTTTCTATTTGAAAATTAAAGAATCTAAACCGTTATTTTGCTTGATTTAGAGCGATTTAAACAAGGCCTTAAGCAAATGGGCGAACAACGAAGCAGTACAGCAAGCTCTCAACATTCGCCAAGTATGTAGCAATATTTTTGCAAATAATATAATCTGTATATCATTATATCTCATTCCGTAATTTATTTATTTATTAGGGAAAGGTTGGAAAATGGGAGGCGCTCAACAGTACCTTGCACTACAATCAAAGAAAAAATGACACATTTTGTTATTCCTATGATATTTTTAGTAGTTTTTTCCTATCATAAGAAACTTTTGAGTAAAAAATGCAGTGCTTTGATTGTAAGGTAATGTAATATTGCTTATGTTTCCCACACAAACTCTTTAACATAATTGAACGCATGCATATCATTTTTTTTATTGGTGGATATATTGTGGTGATCATGATTTTACATTTCCATATGTTGGTGTTGAGCAATGGATAACTTCTCTCTCTATCAAAGTTGATGTGCCATGGAAACCGTTCTACATTGATCGCCAAGTTGGAGGGTGAGATCACTATGCTTTATATACAGGGTTGTGTTCCTTTTAACAATTCAAAATAAAAATTAAGATCATAAAAAATTTTTAACAAGCAATTATTTTTAATTATTTATATATATATTATATATAAATATTATTTAAGTGTCATTTAATCATTTTTTATATATATAAATTTCTGATTACATATAAAAATCACAACTGTAATACTGTATACATGGATAAATAAACGAATTAGATATATATTATCTCCTTTTATATTTCAAAGAAACATATAAAATAATTTTATAATTGTAATAAAAAAATATAAATGTAATAAGTTATAAAACTACTTTCAAATAATATTAATATTAAAAGAATTATTAAGTGATTGGTTATTAAAAGTTCTTAAACTTATTAAATTATATTAAAAATTAATTAAATTATTAATTCTTAAATATAATTAGTGATAAAAATACACTCAAATAACGTTAATATATACATAACAATTTTGGTTTCCTTATGCAGATATGTAACAAGATATGCACAAAATGATTATTCATTGACATTTGCTACGGTTAAGGTTAGAATCACCGACCACTACATTTTCGCTATTGAATTCGCCTATTGTGTCATATTTTGAAATGATAATATAATAATTTAAACAACTGATGTGTGAGACTGACATCGTAATATCTTGCAATACTTAAGAAATTATTCTTGTGTGATGAAATTATAATAAATATAAAGCATGTTTCATGTACTTGGTGGTGTGCAGGGCGCAGGACATTTAGTTCCACTTGACAAGCCTAAACAAGCCATGGTATTAACTCAAGTGTGGTTTTCCTCACAAACTTATTCAAGTGATTATTTGAGAAAATAAGATGGGGCAACTAGTCATACATTACTCGAGTGGCCGATGTTTTAAAAAATCTGTGGACATTCGTCTACATGAGTTGATCCTTTGTGTCCTTAGTATACCATTTATGTAATATCCTACTTCTATTAAAATAATAATGAAAGGAAATTTATTTATAATCGTGTGTTATTATTTAATTAAGCCAAATAATAATAAGTAGGGTGATAGACTTGAACATAAAACATGAACTTAAGTGTGATAATAGGCCTAAAGTCCATAGGCGTAGACTATGAAAGCTCCTTAAATCTCCCTAAAACACTAGATCTCATAATACACATTTTCCATCTTTAGCCCACACACACACATAGAGGTGGTCAAAAAAACCGGTCCGGGAACCGGTTTGGCGGTTTAAACCGGAAACCGGTTTTTAAGAAAACCGGTTTTTTAAAAACCGGTTTGACCGGTTTACAAACCGCCGGTTTGTATATCGGTTACACGTTTTAGAGCCAAAACCGGTTAACGAACCGGTTATAAAAAAAACCGGTTTTTTTTAATAACCGGTTTTAAAAAAACCGGTTAACCGGTTTTTTTATAAACCGGTTTCTGACCGTTATAAAAAAAAACCGGTTAACCGGTTTTTTATAACCGGTTAACCGGTTAAAAACCGGTTTTTTTTCCGTTGTATAACGGCTATATAGCCGTTTTTTTTTTTTTTTTTTACCATTTTACCCCCACAAACATCTATATATAGTTTAGGTTGGGTATTGGTTAGATCACACTCGATTATACAACTCCAAACGCTCTAAACGTTTATTTCATACGCGATTATTTTGTTATCTCACGCTCAATTATACCACATTACCACTGCATACGTTCTTATTTCGTAGTCGATTATCATGGCCTCCCAAAGTGCTGCTTCATCCGTCAACGTGGGTGCCTCGAACACGGGAGAAACGGTCGTTCGGGTCATCCCCACGAAACGAAACCAAGATGTTTGGCAACATTTCGACCTATGCGAAATGTCTAACGGTAGCCAAAAAGCTCGATGCAAGCATTGTTTGAAGTTTTATGGCAAAGATGCAAACTCCACTTTAAAAGCGCATGTACAAAGGCCCTTTTGCAAGGCCTTGAAGGACGAATCGGGAAGTAGTTCGCAGCCGGAGATGACGAATCAAGGAACGGTGTTTACGTACGACCTTGAAGCGGTACGTCAACAGTTTTCAAACTTTGTGATTCAACAAACACTTCCTTTCAACCACTTCGACAACCCTCAATTCACGGAGATGATGCAAAAGTATGTTCAACCACGCTACCAACACGTAAGTCGTTCGACCCTTAGAAGAGATTGTCTTAAAGCATGGAAAAACGCTAAATCCGAACTAATTTCATACTTTTCAAACTTACAAACTGGTGTAAACTTAACAACGGATGTGTGGTCGGTACCTAATGGTTCGCCCGACTCATACATTTGTGTGACGGCTCATTGGGTTGACCCCGAGTCGTGGCAAATGATGAAACGAACCGTTGCGTTTCAATTGTTTGATTACCCGCACACGGGTAGAAATATTTTTAAACTCTTGGATAAAGTCATTCGACAATACAAGATTGAACATAAAATCTTTTCAATTTCGTTTGATAACGCGTCCAACAATACGGCCGCGGTTGGCCATTTAAAATTAAAGTATAAACCTATTTGTGATGGAGCGTTTTTTCATAACCGATGCATTGCACATATTATCAACTTGGCCGTGCAAGATGGGTTAAACGTGATCGAAACGAAAAGAAACAATTTTAAAAGAATGTTACGAGATGTTTTTAGCAACAATACAACATTTTCAAGATACAAAAAATTTTGTGTAGAAGCTAATTGTCAATGGTTGGGGCCAAATTGGGATTGTCCAACAAGATGGAACTCGACTTGTGATATGTTTGAGAAAGCCATCCAACAAAAAGAATCATTAATTGCGTTTCATCAAATTTTGTCAAGTAGGGGTAAATGTGCACCGTACGATCCTAGAAACTGGTTATTGATTGAGATCGTTACGGAGGTCCTTCAAATTTTTAAATCTTGCACAAGTAGTTTATCCGGGGTTTACTATCCAACAAGCCCCATTGCTTTACCAAAAATTGCTGTCATGTGCACAAAGTTGAGTGAACTTCATTGTAGGGGTGCACCTTATTTTGATATGGGTGTAAAAATGAAAGAAAAATTTAGAAAATATTTTCAAGAACTACCCGCTGTTTTGACATGTGCTGCTGCGTTAAACCCTTGCATCAATGTTGGTGGTGTTGAAGCTTTAATAGAAAAAATTTGTGATGAGCTAGAGTTAAACGACGATCAAAACCCCTATTATAACCAAACTTTAAAGAATGCTTTCAACACCACCTTGTCAAACATGTATGATGTTTACCTTACAAAATACGGGTCGTCTTCCCAAATTCATGACTCGTTAAGAGCTGTTGCCCAATCCCAATCCCAAACCGACCTTGAAATGGGGATGTACTACATGATTTGGGAAGACGCCGGTAAACGTCAAAAGGTAAACACCCCAAGCAGTGAACTTGGAAGGTATGGTGGTACCAACTTTGTGAAACACATGACTCCGGATGAATTTAGAAGTCTTGATTTGCTGGCTTGGTGGAGAGGTAAGGAGGATGAGTTTCCGATCCTCGCCGCCATGGCCAAAGATTTACTAACGGTCCAAGCTTCCACGGTAGCTTCGGAGTCTGCTTTTTCTGTTTCTGGCAGGGTTATATCGATTAGGAGGACTCGACTCACTCCAGCAGCTGTAGAGATGTCGATTTGCTACAAGGATTACTTGGACTCTTTAGATAGGGCACAACATCAACGCTCACTCGAGGGGGAAATGGACTATGAGGCGGGCTTGTATGAAGACGAGGTCAATCAAGGACACACTCAACCAATGACCGATGAAGAAGCCGCGTACGACGATTACCTAAGGAATAGCTCGGGATCGGGTAGCGAAGAAAATTAGTTAAAGAAACAACAAACATGGAGGCAAATAATGAGTAAGAAACAGTAAGTTGTTAATGTAATCGTGTCTAAGCATTCTTTAATGTTTGTATTTTTGAGTTACGAATATGCGATAACGATTTAATGTTTGTATTTTTAATGTAAAAGCTATAAATGAAAGTTATGTGTTTTTAATCTTCCAAGCAAAGAACCCTAACAACGAAAGCAAAGAATGGAGTCAGTCCGTTTTGCCTTGTAGTTACCGGTTTGCCTTGTAGTTACCGGTTTGTTTATACTATGAAAAAATAATGGTTATTTAAACCCTAAACCCTAAACCCTAATTTAAAAAGAAAAAAAAAAAAAAAAAAAAACCAGTTAACCTAAAAACCGGTTATTAGAAAACCGGTTAATAAAAAAACCGGTTTATTAACCGGTTCTAACCGGTTTCTAAACCGGTCCTAACCGGTTAGACCGGTTAGGGTTTTCAGCTACAAAAACCGGTTATTAACCGGTCCGGTTATTAACCGAACCGGTTTTTTTCCGGGCCAAAAAAACCGGTCCGGTTAATAACCGAACCGGTTTTTTTAAAAAAACCGATTTGTGCACCTCTACACACACACACTTTATCAAAACCGTTTACGGATCTAAAGCAAGAACAAGGATTTAGAATCATTGGTGTTTGTTGTGTCGTGTATTTATAAGAAAGGTTAAAATAAAACACGTGTCAGGATTTAGATATGAACCGACCTCGAACCAAATCTGATCAACCAACATCGAAAAGGTATGTTTTAGTTAAAGTGGTTATGTATTTAATGTCGGGTCACCATACAAATTGGTAGGACGTTGATCAGGTTGTAGTGAGTGTTAAAGTTGGAAACTTTATCATAAAAGAGATGATTGGTTCGGTTTGGGTTAAACAAGTGAAGTTCATTTCGTTAAAAGGACGGGTAAACAAAGTCAATGTAGTGCATGTTGTGGGTCGATTTCTCTACTAAGATCCTGAATAATATCCTGACATCCGTGATCCTTAGCAGGTTTGGAGTCCTGAACCTTGTTTTATTTAAACTAACTAAAATTCTTCTAGGTTACTCTTTGGAAAACAACTTATAACAGCCAGAAGACTCAGTCCGGATGGTAATTCGAAAGATCAGTTGAACTAGGATGACACATCAGCTTTTACCTAACGGAGTTAGTGCTCCGTTAGTCGCGGACTGGTGGAATCAACGTATGCGAAAGTTGGGACCGTTGCCAGCCAAAATGATAGTTGGGACCATCGTCGGCAAAAATAAAATAGTTGGGACCAATAAAAACCAATTTTCCTATTATATATATAGAAAATGGTTAAAATAAAAATACATAGTTTTGTAGGAAGAGTAAGAATAACACATAATTTAGAATTAAGAAACTATGTAGCATAAATCCTTAATCTTAGGAAACTATTTGGTAGTTTAAAAACTATTAATCTCAACCATTAGATTATAAATCCAATGGCCTAGATTGATTCTTACTCTTCCTAGAAAACTATTTCTTTTTATTATAACCCACCCACCCATATATATATATATATATATATATATATATATATATATATATATATATATATATATATATAGAATTGGGATTGTGAACTATTTTGAAATTGAAAATTTTGAGAACTATTTTTTACCACAAAAAACATAAAAATAAAAAAATTCATAAAACAAAAGAAAAACTAAAAAATAAAACAAGTAAAAAAATCAAAATTCTTAATTATTATCCCGGTTTCATAAAAAAACATCTCGGCTTAGCTGAATTATACATATATGTATAATATGTACATATATGTACATACATGTTTTTTTATTATACACATATGTACAATTTAAGGTAAATGATAATGTACATATGTGTACATTACGTAACTTGATATTAAATGAAATTATACACATGTGTATAATACGAAGTCAAATCAAACAATCAATTATCCCTATCCCTATCGTTCACATATCTTTTCTTTCTCATTAACATATATCATTTAATCATACACTCTACCTTTACTGATCTTGCTTGAGTGACACATGGCATTCTTGAACTGGCATCTTCTTTCTTTTCTTACTTAAATCCCATTCTCTGTTCGAGTCTAAGCATGTAGGATGCTTAAATCTCTCGAAATTCGCTCTGATACCAACTTGTAAGGCCCCGTTACCGGTAGCCCTACTTTCGTGTTGGATTTACTCATAAACGCAGCTCTAAATATCAGAGTTAATTAAAACATTCGCAGAATAATAAAACTTTAATAAAACATTTCATAGCAATCCAAAACTTGTCTTAAACAACCAACTTGTCTTTCAAAATAAACAAAACATCAACTTAAACGCCTTGAGTCTTCCGATGCCAGCCTCTTATTCAGTGCCACGTGTCCCCTCAAGCGAGCTGCCTCATCCTACTCACCTGCGTGCATACTAAAAGTCAGCTACGCTGAGTGAGTTCTAGTTAATCATACATTATACAATACACACAAACTTATACTCTTTCATTCATACTTTCATACTTTCATACTTTCGTTTGTACTAACTTGCTTTCATATCTTACGTTATGAAGAGCATTACGCCCTACATTCCTCGAGTATTATTAGGGCTCGGTACCCTGCTTCCTCGAGTATTATTAGGGCTCGGTACCCTCCTTCCTCGAGTATTATTAGGGCTCGGTACCCTCTTTCCTCGAGTATTATTAGGGCTCGGTACCCTCTTTCCTCGACTATTAGTAGGGTTCGGTTCCCTAGTTCTCGAATATTAGTAGGGTTCGATTCCCTCTTCGTTACCATACAACCATACATCATACCTCGAGTATTATTAGGTCTCGGTACCCTTTTCGTAACCATACAACCATACAACCATCCTTTCCTTCTTTTATTAACTTTATCACGTTCATACACATAAGCATACATATCATACTTACCTTATACATAGCGTTACAACCTGACAGTACGTGCAATATCCGAAGATCGTTCACGTACCATCAAGCAATCATTCATACATTTCACATTATCCACATAAGGCATACACTTATCTCTTAGGATAAGCGTATTAACAAACATATTGAGTATGCACACAGCCCCGAAAACATAACACATAAATGGGGCTAGAAACTCACATGAATCCTGTTACGCTCTCCGTTAATCGTTATTCCCTTCTTGAGCTGTGCACGGCTAACTGTAGAATATTTACATGTATCAATTAACTACTACTACTACTACTCATGTTGTATTTCTATCTTTATATAACCCACAACGAATGGGGGTCCGGGGGCAGCGCCCCTGGCAGCGGGGTCTAGGGGCGGCAGCCCCTAGCAGGGTCCAAGGGGCAGAGCCCCTGGCTGGGGTCGAGCTGCCAGGTCAGCTTGGAAAAATTTTATTTCCATTAACTGTCTTAACACATTTTTCATTAGGTTTTTAATTTATTTTCTAATTTGCTAACTCCAGCGAACTTATCATTAAGCGAACTTAACAATAAGCGAACTTACTGTAAGCGAACTTACTGTAAGAGAACTTAGTGTTAAGCGAACTTATCATTCAGCGAAGTTAAGCATTCAGCGAACTTAACTCAGGCGAAGTTAAGCTTGGCGAAGTTAAACATCAGCGAACTTGGGGTCCAGCGAAGTTAATTACAGGCGAACTTGTCAACAAGCGAAGTTGTCAGTTAGGCGAACTTGGCCTTAGGCGAAGTTACCAGTTAGGCGAACTTACATGAAGGCGAAGTTATGGCTTGCGGGCGAAGTTGCCCAGCTGCCGTCTCTGTTCAATCTTAATCACCAAAATCACCCTTATTTCATCGAGAATTTCTTGGATATTACGTTAACTAACTCCGCGATCATTCCCATGGTCTAGTTCGGGTAAAACTTAGCCCGGAAAGACATAAAGTTTGGACCTTTATGGTAAAAACGTTCAATACTAATGTTAAGGGTTCATTAATTGAGCCGTTTCCATTTTCGGGTTCATTACACTCGTATTTATCATCAAGTTTACAACTTTATGTTTCGTTTATACCCGATCTACTCTCGTTCTAAGTTTCAAGACTAAACGTTTATAAAAACGAAATATTTAGGATCAAAACATACCTTTTATACGTTCAGTGTGGTCGCGGTTTGCTTGGTTATCTCGTATATTGAAGATCTAATAATGGTCGGCTTGATTTTTGGACTCGAATCCGCTCTCTCTCTCTCGGCCGTATGAGGTGTAGTGTATGTGTATGTTTTTTGAGTGTGTAGAGATTTATGAAAGATGGAAATGATAGTTAGGGTTTTAGGATGGTTTAAGGGGATATTTATATCCCTTAAAGCCTATGGACCTAAGGCCCATTACCCTTAATCCATCTTAATTAATCTAAGTTCATGATCCGTTCTTTACTCGGCATTACTTACTTAATAACGCGAAATCACTAAACGTAAATTTCTTTATTTATCATTATAATATTCAGGATGTTACAATATATATATATATATGGTTAGAATAAAATAAAAACCCATTTAAGTGGTGAAAATTTTAGCAACTCATTCTCAATCACATGTTTTTAATTAAAGGTTGAAACTTTTGGTTCACAATTAAAGTTAATAAAAAAATGTAAAAATAAAGTTACGATTTCCTCTCCTGAAAAATATGTTTAAAAGTTAAAAAAATGTAAAAAAAATATGTTGCAAATTTTTTTCCTGATGTTTTGTATTCAAGGTAACAACATATATTACATATGTAAAAAAATTTAAAAAAACGCTATTACATAGGGTTTTCTTAACTCAAAAAAGTTTCAAACTATACTTCTCATATATATGGATCTTGCTAGAAGTGATATTACAGCGAGAAGTGAAGTTGTAACTCCATTAATCCCTCATTTTTCACTCTCTTTCTTATGATGTTACCTACATGTATGTAGGTTGGTTGTATTTATGTCTTAATACACATTCAAACCTACCCACACACATACAAATGTACCGAGCTACATTGAAACCTACGTACATACACACGCACAAACATACACATATACAAACATATGTACCTACACACGTACATATGCACCTACACAACACACCTACACATAAGAAATTGAGTGAAATTAGGGATTAATGGAGCGAGGATGATATGGATGAGGGCGACGAATGATAGTATGGATTTTAACTAGTTAACTAAAAACTCTATCGGTTTAAAGGTTGTTTTAGTACTAGTATGCTGACGTTTTTGTACTTTTATAGGTTTATATGTATATATAGTAGAAACTCTATAAAATAATACACTTGGGACCACTAAATTTATTAATTAAAAGAGTTATTAATTAATCGATAAATTAATAATTATTAATTTATATATTAATTAATATTTTAATAATTTATAGTATAATACTTAGTTTACAAACACCTTTCAACCTTCCACTTAATTATTGTATACAATGCATGTATATCAAATGAACGGCCCAATTTGAAAGACACCTTCAATCTCCCACCTTATTATGCTTCTTGTGTTCAATGTATCACTATATGGACATTAAAAATATTTTCTATATATATACAGGATCAAAATAGGTTAACACAAACAAATCATACACACAACGAGATTCAAGGGGAAATTGATTTCAACGAAAAACAAAAGACAATTGAGTCATTTTTCAAGAAACCTTCATAAATCATTCATGTAATATGCTATATATAAGGAAGGGTGAGGTTAAAATAAAAAGTGAAGTGTGTCCAGTAAGTGTAGGAAGAGATCTTGTGCGTTAGATTGAATGATTTGATGATTAAGATTGAAAGTGTGTTTATTTGTGGGTGTGTTATATTTTTATAATTGTTTTATAACACTCTAAGGGCATAATCGTCTAATGTGTTATTTTATATATAAAAACTATTAATATGTAATTAATTATTATGATCTTTAGGATATATAAAATCTAAAATTCCAAAAATACATTTTTTTTCCAGAATCATTGTGTTATTTTATTCATATATTTCAAATATCAACATTTTGGTAGATTCGTTCATGATCGATCATTCAACTTCATTGTGTTGTAGTTCATGTGTTAGAGTTTCAATATATTTTGATAAACTAAAACACATTGCGTGTCTAAAACACAAATATGTTGCTATAACATATTTTTAACGAATTAAAACACGATAACATTATTGAATATACAATAAACGTTAACATTTTTAATGAATTAAAACTATACATTATATAATGAACAAAAACACTATATACAAACTATGAAGTAAAACAACACATAAAGAAAACAAACACATCAACAACAACCACCCAATCACTATGACTATGAACTAAAACACTACGAAGAAAACTTGCTTTGCTGATGAACTTAACACACTAGTGTCGTCCTTGGTTTTAACTTGTGAGATGCGCTCCGTTATGTTTGGCAAAAAAATTAATGTTCGATAAACATAAACAAAATAACATAATTTCCTTAGCGCGTTTCTTTTCTTCTTTGAAGATCATCATCGCCTTAATAAAGCAAAAAAAAAAAAGAAAAAACTCACTTTGAGTTAACAATAACCAACATATTAAAACAAAATTCAAAAGGTAACATACCAATTAAGCGTAACAGAAGCATTAAACCAAAAAGTAAAAAATAATCATTAGTTGTAATTCACTAAAACATCAAGTTACGTATTGTAATTTTGATTCGGCAAATTAAAATGTTTTGTTGCTGTGAACAGTATAATTCTAATTAATTGCCATCGGTTTTGAGAATAAAAAACACAATCGTATAGTGGCAATCATGCGTTGGGTTTGTGAATCCACACCTTTTTCTTTAGTTATTGCTTCAGCACCGTAATGTGGATTTCTTCTCATATTTGGAGATATTGAATGCCAAATGAATATGACGAGCACTATGCCGATTTAATCTTTGTTTCGTATGTAGATCTGGTTCGGTTTATGGAATGAGAGCTCACTGATTTCAAGCAAAAAGATAGGAGGCATTTAGGAATAATTACCAATTAATTACTAAAACTAAAGAAAAAGTATATGGACGATCATGCCCTTGTATGTTACACTCAATTCAAGGATCAAGATCATTTCCTACATTTCTCACAAAACATTCACTTTTTATTTTAACTTTCCTCATATAAGGAATTAATTATTTATATTTTATATGGGGTCTAAAGAAATTATCAAAAATATATTATTTTATAATTTTAGCGAATTATTAATTTAGCACCCTATTATTGAGTTTCTTAAATAATCGAGTATTAATTTGTCGAGATTCTACTGTATATGAATGGTTGTGACAAAATAAAACTAGCGTATGTATTCTAGAAAATCTGGAAAAACATCTGGAAAAAAGCGGGGAATACGGAAAAAAAATTATAAATGACAGAGACTTTTAGGGACACCGGGCATCGTCCCTAATACCCACCGGATTGTTGCAAGAGTTTAGCCGAAATCGTTTTACCGGCGACACTAATAGAGATGACATATGCTTTTAGGGACGACACCTTTTAGGGGAGACTATAGCACTATTAAGGACGACGGAAGGGTTATTAGTGACGGGGTACTAGGGTCGCTCCTAAAAGGGGTGACCCGTCGTCCCTAAAAGTATTAGAGTCGACATATTAGGGTTTTAGGAACGACGGGATCCTAAAATCGCATTTTCTTGTAGTCAAAGTTGTGATCCATTATATAGGACTTAAAAAAAATATAGTGATAATAATAAATAATGGTTTGATAGAGACATCAATGCGAGTAATCACCAATGTGGAAATGGGTTAGGTACGGTATAACCATCATACGTATATGGACACAAGTTTGCACGATAGGCATGTTAGCATAACTATCTTACTATCTTAGAATATTTCTGATCTGTTCGATCCGTTTCAAATTAAGTTAAATATTTTATTTTAAATTTACAATGTTCTTTTTATTACTAAAATAAAAGGATAACAAGCTTTCGTTTATATTATTATTGTCTCCCTAACATGTTTCACGCATACAACTAATTATGTATTTGAACGTGAAGGTTAGCTGGAGATTGGCCTAGTGGGTATAATGAAAACAATTGATAAGCTTTTAAAATTGGGGTAAACGTGTATCATGCTGAATTTAATATAAAAACAGCTATATATATATATATATATATATTAACAGATATAATAATAGGGGTAGGTCTTACGTTTTTTATGCGAATAAATTTGCTATATAAGTATCATCCATCTACCTAGCCATTGTTAAGACAGAAAGAAACGATGATGAAATATGTTATTTTCTTTCTTACTATTCAATCCTGCATGATAATCAAATCATATTCTAAGTCGATTATCAGAACGCTTCCGGGATATTCCGAAGATCTTCCTTTCAAATTAGAAACCGGGTATGTATCATCTCTATGTCTTATTCATTCTAGCTTCTGATTTGTAGGAATTGTAGTCTAGTGTCTTTCAGTCATTGTATCTACACCTTTTAAGTGTAAGCTTGAAGAGTTCTATACACATTTAAGTGCATGGGCATGCATGTGTTAGTGAGACCTGATTATTATGTGATATATTTTGTAAAAAGATATTTAGCCTTCATTTAAGATGTTGTAATTATCTATCAAATTACTCTCTACAATACTCTAAAGTGATCGTTATAGTGATTTGTACACATGGATGCCCATGGGTACGTAGGATATGCATTTGCGACCTGTGTTATTTAATATGTATATAGTATATATGTATGGAACTTTGTAAGACATATATACTTTCAAGATATATAATTCTTTTTTAATTTTCTTTCTGGATATGGCAAAGATTAAAAACATATAAAAAAAGAAAAAATAGAATTAAAAAAATTATTGTTTTAAAATAAGTTTCACGAGTTTTCAAGTATCCTTAAGTAATTTTTTACTAAAACAATGTACGTTACTTACCTTCCAATAATAAAATGAGCTCTAAATGTTGATTATATTGTATTGATTATTGAAGTTATGTTGGAGTAGGGGAAAATGAAGACGTACAATTGTTTTATTATTTTGTTGAATCGACGAGTAACCCAAAAGAAGACCCCCTTATATTTCATATACCCGGAGGTCCGGGAGCTTCCGCTTTAGTTACCCTCTTGTATGAAATAGGTATGTTTTCTCTTTTTCAATTTTGTAGTATGGCCAAGTGCCCAAGTATGTAATATTTTTATGTTCACACTCCAGACTAAAATTATTTATGTAATTATTTGTGACGTAACTTTTTACTCGCTTACTTGTTAATTGGTCTATTGTAATTAGACATAAACTAATGGAAAAAATGATTTATATCTGTAAAATAAATTATAAGGTGCAAAAAATCCGCTTGCCATAACAATCAAAAATAATCGTGTAACAAGTAAAAACAAGAATTTCTAAGTATACCGTTTTAAATCATTATAGTAAAATTATATGTATCGCATTGAAGAATGTATCTGCTTTTTTACACCAAAGGGTAGTTGATCAGATAGTGTCTTGGTGTGTTAAAAGATGTCTATTTTTTTTAGCACGTCGAGTGTTTAAGTTTCCAATGGATATTGATGTAGTATTATTAGGAGTAGGTTAAACTGCCGTTAAAACACTGCTATTTAACATCAAATTTATTGTTTGTATAATCTTAATTTTTAAACTCTGGACCGTTTTTATCATTTACAACTTTTTGGCTTAGTATTTGACTTGACTTGGTATAAATATGAAAATTCACATGCCTCATGCATTTTTTTCATATATGTAGGTCCACTTAGCCTTAATTTGGATGATGGCATAGATAATCTCAAATTAACATTGAATCCAAACGCATGGACGCAGGTTCACAAAATAAATTTATTACATTATTATACGTGTAAATGTTTGATATATCTGTCACGGCGAACCAATTATATTTAAGTTTGGTTGGTTGTTATATTACAGATGGCTAATATTTTAGTTGTGGATATACCTGCTGGCACCGGTTTTTCCTATTCAGAAACCAAGGAAGGATGGATTAGCAGTGATAGTATTCTAACCACTCACGCTGTTGACTTTATCAAAAAGGTTGAAGTCAAATTTAGCGATTATACAACATTTCGCTTTGTGCTTTTCGTTACAGGGTTGTTTTAACTGTGTATGGGTTGGCGGGTCTAAGAGATATGTATATTAAAATTTGACATAAATTAAATAAGAATACAACACGAGCCTTCGGAAACATAAACCTAAATACAACAAGAGTTTTCTTTTGTTGAAACTATATATCACATCCGTTACATTTTTCTTTTTTGGAACTGTAAACTTTATTTACAAAAGAAATCACACATCAAAGATAAAAATCTAAAATGACACCACGTTGATATGTTTTTAAACCACCCACCAATAATGTTTTCAAACTTGATATCCTTGCACTTGTATATTTTGTTTTTTTTTTCAAATTCTTTAACAAGATATGATAAATTGATAACAATACCATGGAACACCTCCTTCTCAATACTTCCCCGGCCCACCTACTCGTGAATGTTCAACAGATCTCTCATTGAAAAGGCACGCATAAAAATTGTGATCCACAGGGTTGGGACCCGAATCATGACATATGTTGTATTTAGCCGGAACCAAATACCCCATTTCATGACATAGCACCAACATCACTGTTTGAAACCAAAATATCGTAACCGACCTCAAAGAGAACTTCCCCGAAGGGTCTCCCAAACCGGCCGAATTAATAGCTCTTAAACTACTTTCCATTCGATCATTTAGCTAACAAATTTACATGTTCAACTAGAAATTGGTTCGCCTTATTAAAACTAAAGTTAAACCCATGAAAAGAACTTTGTTGTAGATTAGTATCTTGTTTAAAGTTCAGACCCGTGTTTTGAGACATATATATAGATTTTGTTGTGACGTTCACATAATTATCTCACGTACAGTTTTTGAAGGACCATCCCAAGTTTTCAAGGAATCCACTATATATAGCAGGAATTTCTTACATTGGCATTATCGTTCCAAAAGTCACTTTAGAATTATATGAAGGTACGCAATTGATAATTTCCTTTTCTTTTCTTAGTTAATTTGATGGTGGATGAATTTGTGATACACGATCATTTTCACTTTAATCTATTATCTATATAGGTAATGAGCTTGAAGATGATCAAACGGTCAACATCCAGGTAAATCACTAAACCCTCTAATATATGCATAATATTTTCTCACTTAATTAGAGATAACCTTTGGATAATTTAACATGATGAAAACCCTTAAAACTTTTTTACAATGTAAACAACATTCGTATAATTTTTATTTTCATTGATGTGAATACATAATTATTATTTTAGATCTTAAACCTGAACAAGTATTTTTTACCTACGCATTGTGGCGGAGCACGTTAAATATATAAATGCTCAAAAGCTACCACACTTTTTGATGTGGATGTGGTGAGAACAAGGAAGGTATTGGTCTGATTCGTTACGGTAAAACTTATGTGACTTAAGTTAAAAGTCTAAAAGTTTTATTGTAAAAATGTAAACATTATGTGATTAAAGTTGTGAAGCTAAAAGTTTTGTTGTAAAAATTTGGTAGCCAAAGATAAGACTAAAAATATTGTGGCAAAAGCTGAAAAAATTAATTACCAAAGTTGAGAGAACAAAAGGTAAAAGATTTAAAACTTAGTTGGCCAATTTATAAAGAACTAAAGTTTCAAAGTTGAGATGTTAATAGATAAAGATCGAAAACTTAGGTGTTCAAACTATGAGGAACTAAAGTTTAAAAGATGAGTTTTAACATATCTATATTTGTTTGCTTTCTAATAAAAACTTACAATGCTTCTATCACCGGTCACTCTTTCTATAATCCTTACAATTTGAAGCCAACAAAATTAATTCATAAATAATTATTTACTAATTATTTATTAATTGATAACTAATAAATAAATTTTAAGAAAGAAAAAACTAAATACAAACTTAAATTATTTTGAAGACTATTGTAAAATGTTTGTCTCTTTTATAATAATTTTGTTACATTTTGTACTTCGTTAGTTATTAAGTATTCTTTTCTCAGGCTACTATAATTTAATATGTAGGGCTACATTCTTACTAGTCCTCTCACTGATAAGTTCATGGACTTTAATTCAAGATTTGAATATGCTCATCGTATGGCACTCATATCAGATGATATTTACCAGGTGATCTCATACTTTTATAATATAAAATTGTCTATATTTAGATTTTTGGTCAAGCCTTGTGTATAACAACTTAACTTGCAGTCGGCAATAGACAATTGTCATGGGAATTATGTAAACGCTAGTTTCTCCAACAAAGCATGTTCAAATAGCCTTCAAGGTTATGAAAAGGTGAGTATTATATAGAAAATTGGTTTTTATTGCTCCCAACTATTTTATTTTTGCCAGCGCTGGTCCCAACTATCATTTTGGCTGGCAACGGTCCCAAGTTTCGCATACGTTGATTCCACCAGTCCGCGACTAACGGAACACTAACTCCGTAAGATAAAAGCTGATGTGTCGTCCTAGTTGTCATAATCAGATGACATGGGCATCCTACATGGACCGGCTGTGTATTATACATACTCTTCAAATCCCCAACGTTCGAATACATCAAAATCCCCAAATTACACTAAAGCCCTAATTGAATCAATTTCACTCTTAACATTCTCCAATTTGGTTTTCTGTTCAACAATCTGCTCAAACGCAAGCTTCTGCTACCGTAACTCGTTCATTGCATCCTGCAAATCCTTCGAAACCAAACTCTTCTCATTAACTAAACACTAAATCCTCCTCTCGGTTTCTTTCTTCTCTTCAACCAAATCATCAATTCTACTCTTCATCTCCGCTTCATTATCCAACCTTGCAGCATACTTCTTCTCCAAATCAGCAATCTTCTCACACAATACTCCGTCTTCGGTTCAATTAGGGCTTTATTGTAATTTGGGGATTTTGATGTATTCGAACGTTGGAGATTTTGGGAGTATGTATAATACACAGTCGGTCCACGTAGGATGCTCATGTCATCTGATTTTGACAACTAGGATGACACATCAGCTTTTACGTAACGGAGTTAGTGCTCCGTTAGTCGCGGACTGGTGGAATCAACGTATGCGAAAGTTGGGACCGTTGCCAGCCAAAATGATAGTTGGGACCAGCGTCGGCAAAAATAAAATAGTTGGGACCAATAAAAACCAATTTTCCTATTATATATATAGAAAATGGTTAAAATAAAAATACATAGTTTTGTAGGAAGAGTAAGAATAACACATAATTTAGAGTTAAGAAACTATGTAGCATAAATCCTTAATCTTAGGAAACTATTTGGTAGTTTAAAAACTATCAATCTCAACTATTAGATTATAAATCCAATGGCCTAGATTGATTCTTACTCTTCTTAGAAAACTATTTCTTTTTATTATAACCCACCCCTATATATATATATATATATATATATATATATATATATAGAATTGGGATTGTGAACTATTTTGAAATTGAAAATTTTGAGAACTATTTTTTACCACAAAAAACATAAAAATAAAAAAATTCATAAAACAAAAGAAAAACTAAAAAATAAAACAAGTAAAAAAATCAAAATTCTTATTTATTATCCCGGTTTCATAAAAAAACATCTCGGCTTAGCTGAATTATACATATATGTATAATATGTACATATAAGTACATACATGTTTTTTTATTATACACATATGTACAATTTAAGGTAAATGATAATGTACATATGTGTACATTACGTAACTTGATATTAAATGAAATTATACACATGTGTATAATACGAAGTCAAATCAAACAATCAATTATCCCTATCCCTATCGTTCACATATCTTTTCTTTCTCATTAACATATATCATTTAATCATACACTCTACCTTTACTGATCTTGCTTGAGTGACACATGGCATTCTTGAACTGGCATCTTCTTTCTTTTCTTACTTAAATCCCATTCTCTGTTCGAGTCTAAGCATGTAGGATGCTTAAATCTCTCGAAATTCGCTCTGATACCAACTTGTAAGGCCCCGTTACCGGTAGCCCTACTTTCGTGTTGGATTTACTCATAAACGCAGCTCTAAATATCAGAGTTAATTAAAACATTCGCAGAATAATAAAACTTTAATAAAACATTTCATAGCAATCCAAAACTTGTCTTAAACAACCAACTTGTCTTTCAAAATAAACAAAACATCAACTTAAACGCCTTGAGTCTTCCGATGCCAGCCTCTTATTCAGTGCCACGTGTCCCCTCAAGCGAGCTGCCTCATCCTACTCACCTGCGTGCATACTAAAAGTCAGCTACGCTGAGTGAGTTCTAGTTAATCATACATTATACAATACACACAAACTTATACTCTTTCATTCATACTTTCATACTTTCATACTTTCGTTTGTACTAACTTGCTTTCATATCTTACGTTATGAAGAGCATTACGCCCTACATTCCTCGAGTATTATTAGGGCTCGGTACCCTGCTTCCTCGAGTATTATTAGGGCTCGGTACCCTCCTTCCTCGAGTATTATTAGGGCTCGGTACCCTCTTTCCTCGAGTATTATTAGGGCTCGGTACCCTCTTTCCTCGACTATTAGTAGGGTTCGGTTCCCTAGTTCTCGAATATTAGTAGGGTTCGATTCCCTCTTCGTTACCATACAACCATACATCATACCTCGAGTATTATTAGGTCTCGGTACCCTTTTCGTAACCATACAACCATACAACCATCCTTTCCTTCTTTTATTAACTTTATCACGTTCATACACATAAGCATACATATCATACTTACCTTATACATAGCGTTACAACCTGACAGTACGTGCAATATCCGAAGATCGTTCACGTACCATCAAGCAATCATTCATACATTTCACATTATCCACATAAGGCATACACTTATCTCTTAGGATAAGCGTATTAACAAACATATTGAGTATGCACACAGCCCCGAAAACATAACACATAAATGGGGCTAGAAACTCACATGAATCCTGTTACGCTCTCCGTTAATCGTTATTCCCTTCTTGAGCTGTGCACGGCTAACTGTAGAATATTTACATGTATCAATTAACTACTACTACTACTACTCATGTTGTATTTCTATCTTTATATAACCCACAACGAATGGGGGTCCGGGGGCAGCGCCCCTGGCAGCGGGGTCTAGGGGCGGCAGCCCCTAGCAGGGTCCAAGGGGCAGAGCCCCTGGCTGGGGTCGAGCTGCCAGGTCAGCTTGGAAAAATTTTATTTCCATTAACTGTCTTAACACATTTTTCATTAGGTTTTTAATTTATTTTCTAATTTGCTAACTCCAGCGAACTTATCATTAAGCGAACTTAACAATAAGCGAACTTACTGTAAGCGAACTTACTGTAAGAGAACTTAGTGTTAAGCGAACTTATCATTCAGCGAAGTTAAGCATTCAGCGAACTTAACTCAGGCGAAGTTAAGCTTGGCGAAGTTAAACATCAGCGAACTTGGGGTCCAGCGAAGTTAATTATAGGCGAACTTGTCAACAAGCGAAGTTGTCAGTTAGGCGAACTTGGCCTTAGGCGAAGTTACCAGTTAGGCGAACTTGCATGAAGGCGAAGTTATGGCTTGCAGGCGAAGTTGCCCAGCTGCCGTCTCTGTTCAATCTTAATCACCAAAATCACCCTTATTTCATCGAGAATTTCTTGGATATTACGTTAACTAACTCCGCGATCATTCCCATGGTCTAGTTCGGGTAAAACTTAGCCCGGAAAGACATAAAGTTTGGACATTTATGGTAAAAACGTTCAATACTAATGTTAAGGGTTCATTAATTGAGCCGTTTCCATTTTCGGGTTCATTACACTCGTATTTATCATTAAGTTTACAACTTTATGTTTCGTTTATACCCGATCTACTCTCGTTCTAAGTTTCAAGACTAAACGTTTATAAAAACGAAATATTTAGGATCAAAACATACCTTTTATACGTTCGGTGTGGTCGCGGTTTGCTTGGTTATCTCGTCTATTGAAGATCTAATAATGGTCGGCTTGATTTTTGGACTCGAATCCGCTCTCTCTCTCTCGGCCGTATGAGGTGTAGTGTATGTGTATGTTTTTTGAGTGTGTAGAGATTTATGAAAGATGGAAATGATAGTTAGGGTTTTAGGATGGTTTAAGGGGATATTTATATCCCTTAAAGCCTATGGACCTAAGGCCCATTACCCTTAATCCATCTTAATTAATCTAAGTTCATGATCCGTTCTTTACTCGGTATTACTTACTTAATAACGCGAAATCACTAAACGTAAATTTCTTTATTTATCATTATAATATTCAGGATGTTACAATATATATATATATATATGTGGTTAGAATAAAATAAAAACCCATTTAAGTGGTGAAAATTTTAGCAACTCATTCTCAATCACATGTTTTTAATTAAAGGTTGAAACTTTTGGTTCACAATTAAAGTTAATAAAAAAATGTAAAAATAAAGTTACGATTTCCTCTCCTGAAAAATATGTTTAAAAGTTAAAAAAATGTTAAAAAAATATGTAGCAAATTTTTTTCTTGATGTTTTGTATTCAAGGTAACAACATATATTACATATGTAAAAAAATTTAAAAAAACGATATTACATAGGGTTTTCTTAACTCAAAAAAGTTTCAAACTATACTTCTCATATATATAGATCTTGCTAGAAGTGATATTACAGCGAGAAGTGAAGTTGTAACTCCATTAATCCCTCATTTTTCACTCTCTTTCTTATGATGTTACCTACATGTATGTAGGTTGGTTGTATTTATGTCTTAATACACATTCAAACCTACCCACACACATACAAATGTACCGAGCTACATTGAAACCTACGTACATACACACGCACAAACATACACATATACAAACATATGTACCTACACACGTACATATGCACCTACACAACACACCTACACATAAGAAATTGAGTGAAATTAGGGATTAATGGAGCTATACCTTCACTTTTCGCTGTAAAAAAACTTTTGAAATGATTCAATACATATATATATATATATATATATATATATATATATATATATATATATATATATATATATATATATATATATGAGAGATGTTTGATTAATGAGAGAACCACCAAGTTACGAGAAAAACAAGAAAACTACTTTCAATCAAACATTTATTATTTATTATTAATTCTTCTTGTTAATTATAATTGTCAAAAATATAAATTTGAAACACAAGAAGTTATATATATTTAACTTGTGAAGTTAGATTATGTTTATCATACAAGAAATATATAGATGTCACTTATGAGTTACATATATGTAACTCGCTGATTATATATCGTATTTATTTTTTTAAAAGATTAATAAAAGTGTTTTTTTTTTTCAAAATTTTTCTACTCTTCATAAGTTTGGTCATTGTTATTCTCTCTCTATGCGTGTCTATATAGACACACACACACAGATATATATATATATATAATGAGTATTAAGGTATTAAGGTGTTATCAAGTGAAAACTCATATTAAGAATTATAATTAACTTTTTTTAAAAAAAATATTTTATAAATTTTTTTTGTAATTATTTTTATATGTTGATATTGTTAAAAAAAACATAACCCTTGTTTTTAATTTCGTCAGTGTAGTGCATATGTGCAATAGTGTGTATTGTATATATGCAAGAGTGTTATATTGCATAGTATATAACACTATTGCACATATTTGATACACAATACTGTATATATGTAATATAAAAATAATGCATACATCGAATACACGTTAGTTTATATGTGCAATACAACACTAATGCACATATGCAATACATCGACTTTTATTTGTATTTTTATTTTTTTCATATAATAAAACATTACTGCACATATACAAATACACAAATATTGAATATATGCAATTAAACACAATTAAACACAATTAAACATAAAAGTATACACTGTTGTACATGTGTAATATAGCAGTATTGCATAATAATACATATGTGCATTATAGCTTTTTATTACTTTTTCTTTCTCCTGTTGATGAGCAATAAATTATATGAAGAATGGAAGAAACGAAAATTTGAAAATATTTTCTTATTTTTAATTAAAAATAATTCTTTAAGAATTTTTAAGTTTTCTTTCTACGAAAGAGTTTTCTCATACACACATACACAGTAGATGAGAATCATATAATGCTACGAATTCATTTGTAGTGCACAAGAGCTATTAATTTGGAAAACGTTTTGGAGCCATTTTGTGATGAGAATGATCCGACGCAAGATTGTGAGGTAATCTCTCTCTCTCTCTCTCTCTCTCTCTCTCTCTCTCTCTCTCTCTCTCTCTCTCTCTCTCTCTCTCTCTCTCTCTCTCTCTCTCTCTCTCTCTCTCTCAGAGCATTGACGCTTATTAAGAGGGGTGAAGTATAAACTCTTTTAAGGCATGCATATTATCAAGTACATAGTAAACTCTAGGATCCGGTGCCTAGATCATGGGTTCTGAGGGCACCACCCTCTTGGTCGGATTTGGGGCACCAACCAGGCGGGGTCCATGGGATGAGCAATCATTGCTCAGCAAAACTATGGGCATTAGTGGTCGTAACTTCTAATTAGGTGTCTATTGTGGTTTATCTTGATAACTGACAACTTTTTCACCACGTAAAAATGAAAAATTTGGTCTGTATAAACACACCAAGTTAGAACTTTGTCATCTAATTAAATAAATGAATTCGTGTGCTTTAAAAAAGCTTTTATGTTATCTGATTAAAGATTTCATTCACTCAAAATATATAATTTGATAGTGACACAATACATGGTTTATAAAGCTATCTATAAAAATACGAAATCCACATCTCCCTTTCTATTTGAAAATTAAAGAATCTAAACCGTTATTTTGCTTGATTTAGGGCGATTTAAACAAGGCCTTAAGCAAATGGGCGAACAACGAAGCAGTACAGCAAGCTCTCAACATTCGCCAAGTATGTAGCAATATTTTTGCAAATAATATAATCTGTATATCATTATATCTCATTCCGTAATTTATTTATTTATTAGGGAAAGGTTGGAAAATGGGAGGCGCTCAACAGTACCTTGCACTACAATCAAGGAAAAAATGACACATCTTGTTATTCCTATGATATTTTTAGTAGTTTTTCCTATCATAAGAAACTTTTGAGTAAAAAATGCAGTGCTTTGATTGTAAGGTAATGTAACATTGCTTATGTTTCCCACACAAACTCTTTAACATAATTGAACGCATGCATATCATTTTTTTTATTGGTGGATATATAGTGGTGATCATGATTTTACATTTCCATATGTTGGTGTTGAGCAATGGATAACTTCTCTCTCTATCAAAGTTGATGTGCCATGGAAACCGTTCTACATTGATCGCCAAGTTGGAGGGTGAGATCACTATGCTTTATATACAGGGTTGTGTTCCTTTTAACAATTCAAAATAAAAATTAAGATCATAAAAAATTTTTAACAAGCAATTATTTTTAATTATTTATATATATATATATAAATATTATTTAAGTGTCATTTAATCATTTTTTATATATATAAATTTCTGATTACATATAAAAATCACAACTGTAATACTGTATACATGGATAAATAAACGAATTAGATATATATTATCTCCTTTTATATTTCATAGAAACATATAAAATAATTTTATAATTGTAATAAAAAAATATAAATGTAATAAGTTATAAAACTACTTTCAAATAATATTAATATTAAAAGAATTATTAAGTGATTGGTTATTAAAAGTTCTTAAACTTATTAAATTATATTAAAAATTAATTAAATTATTAATTCTTAAATATAATTAGTGATAAAAATACACTCAAATAACGTTAATATATACATAACAATTTTGGTTTCCTTATGCAGATATGTAACAAGATATGCACAAAATGATTATTCATTGACATTTGCTACGGTTAAGGTTAGAATCACCGACCACTACATTTTCGCTATTGAATTCGCCTATTGTGTCATATTTGAAATGATAATATAATAATTTAAACAACTGATGTGTGAGACTGACATCGTAATATCTTGCAATACTTTTGAAATTATTCTTGTGTGATGAAATTATAATAAATATAAAGCATGTTTCATGTACTTGGTGGTGTGCAGGGCGCAGGACATTTAGTTCCACTTGACAAGCCTAAACAAGCCATGGTATTAACTCAAGTGTGGTTTTCCTCACAAACTTATTCAAGTGATTATTTGAGAAAATAAGATGGGGCAACTAGTCATACATTACTCGAGTGGCCGATGTTTTAAAAAATCTGTGGACAGCTTGTCCCTTGTTTATAAACATTCGTCTACATGAGTTGATCCTTTGTGTCCTTATTAGTATACCATTTATGTAATATCCTACTTCTATTAAAATAATAATGAAAGGAAATTTATTTATAATCGTGTGTTATTATTTAATTAAGCCAAATAATAATAAGTAGGGTGATAGACTTGAACATAAAACATGAACTTAAGTGTGATAATAGGCCTAAAGTCCATAGGCGTAGACTATGAAAGCTCCTTAAATCTCCCTAAAACACTAGATCTCATAATACACACTTTCCATCTTTAGCCCACACACACACACACACACACACACTTTATCAAAACCGTTTACGGATCTAAAGCAAGAACAAGGATTTAGAATCATTGGTGTTTGTTGTGTCGTGTATTTATAAGAAAGGTTAAAATAAAACACGTGTCAGGATTTAGATATGAACCGACCTCGAACCAAATCTGATCAACCAACATCGAAAATGTATGTTTTAGTTAAAGTGGTTATGTATTTAATGTCGGGTCACCATAAAAATTGGTAGGACGTTGATCAGGTTGTAGTGAGTGTTAAAGTTGGAAACTTTATCATAAAAGAGATGATTGGTTCGGTTTGGGTTAAACGAGTGAAGTTCATTTCGTTAAAAGGACGGGTAAACAAAGTCAATGTAGTGCATGTTGTGGGCCGATTTCTCTACTAAGATCCTGAATAATATCCTGACATCCGTGATCCTTAGCAGGTTTGGAGTCCTGAACCTTGTTTTATTTAAACTAACTAAAATTCTTCTAGGTTACTCTTTGGCTAACAACGTAAAACAGCTAGAAGACTCAGTCCGGATGGTAATTCGAAAGATCAGTTGAACTGCACGTGGAGTTGAAGAATAAGTCATACAACAGTCACATAGTTAGGGTTCTTGGATTTATAGCTTAGTTTGTTATTTCAATTCTCTATAAAAGGAGGCTAATGAGAACATTTAGAACACATCATCTCTGCACTCACTACTTACACTTATGTATTTAGCGATTGTTCTCATTCAGTTCTCGAGTTGTACTCTATATTTACTTATTAATAAATTGAGGCACAAGATAGTTTTCCCCTCCCGAGGTTTTTTTCCAAAAATCCTCAGTGGGATCCTAGGTTTTTCCTTGCTACATCGTTGTGTCACCCTTTACTTATACCGCATTTGTTTACCATATTATTGAAGATCACACTACCCCACTTAACGAATTGCTCAATTATTGCTTTGGTAATTTTTGACCAAAACAGTGTGGTACCCACCATGGGGAAGTGGGGGTTTTCATACACAAATCCATATTCACTTTCATCCTAAACCGTTACCTTGCGAAACTATACTCAAATATGGCCTCTCAATCAAAAGCTACATCTTCATCAATGCAAGTTTTCGGAGTTGCTCAACCACTTCCTCCTCGGCCTGCTATCCAGAGGAAGCCGACTATTGCCGGTGTTAACATCTTAGGAGCCGGAGGATCAAGCAACATGCTTCCTCCCACAACAAGGCCTTATACCGGCGTGCCCATTCAAAGATCTGGATCTCCCAACACAAGGCCAGTCCTTATGTCTAACGATGAAATTTTTTGTGACATCCGGCATTTTTAGGTTAACTCCGTTAACTAAACCCAGTTAAATCTTGTTGACTATGTTTGTAAACTCAGTTAGTTCTGTTAACAATGTTAATGAACTCTTATACATGTAGTGTCATGTATGCGTACATTTAAGTTAATGTGTCGTTGGTGACTTAAACAAGAATAAGTGACTAGTTATTGATATCTAGGATAATAAACTTGTCACACATGATAGGTTACTTGTATTATATATGATAGATATAATTGTGTTACATGTTTAATATGTTACATGATTAGTTGTTGTATAATTAAAATAATACAACATATGATATAATGCATGACAATTAGGTAAAGGAACTATTAAACCTTAGGTTAACAGATTACTTAGAAAATACTTTTTAAAAATGTAACAGGTCACAAATTAAATAAAATAAAGTTTAATAAGATTGATGATGACTTAATGAGGGTGTAAATGAATGTGTAATGAGGATTAAATAACAATGATGATTAAAACTTTTCTTTTCTTCTTTTGGCCGTCCAATTCACACACACATACACACATTTTATTTTCTCAAAATCTCTCTCAACAATCATAAACAATTTGGTGAATTTGGAAGAAAGAATATTGGATTCTTGGACCAAGCAATAGGTAAATATGGTTTAGTACATATTCTTATTCATATTTTGATTTGGATCAATCAAGTGAGTAGGTTATTATGTTTTATTTTATAAAATGAACCTTGTATCCAAATGATTTGGATCATAGAAAGGGGATGATCAAAGTTTGATAAGTCAAAAGAGTTGTATGTGTTTTGGTCTAGAAGTTTGAATCTTTTATAAGTATATTTGTTATTGTTATGAAATTAAATGGATAATAGAAAGACAAGAAATTTGATTGTGTGATAATGATCTTTGATGATTTAGAATCATAAGGGTGTAAAAATCATGGTTTTTGTGGATTGTGGTTTGAATCTGCTTGCTGGCAGACATTTTGTTTTAGATTGTATGGTTAATAACTTGATGATAAATTTGTGTTTCTGGTAGAGTTTTGATTCTATGAACATGTATTTTGAATCTAGTTTTCAAAAAGTCGAGAATCTTAATTTTTGGACTTTGTTTGAATGCTTTTTATTAATTTATAAAATCGGGTTGCAAACCTGATTTAGAGGTAATGTTTCTGAGTTGAGTTATAAATTGCACAAATTGATGTTAAAAATAGATATGGATATGATTCCACTTCTGGAATGTTTTAAATTGAAGTAGGAATCTAATACAATTGGTCTTGCATCAATTGGACAAATATAGAATTTTTGACAAATATTTGTGTACTGCTGTGTTATAATAGAGATAAAAATTAGATTGATGTAGTGTGTTAATATTCTGTATGATTTGGTGAATTATAAAATTATGAGAAAAATATATGTTATACCTAATACTTGTGAGAACATGTGTGATTTATTTGGTAAATTAATTTCAAGTTTTGGTTGATGAGAAAAATCGGTTTTGGATGATTGAAATTTGTTAAGGATGATCAATATATTGATTAGTTAAAATAGTTGTAAATTGTAATATATTGATTATGCTAATTTGAATTTTGACTTACGGGTCAACTTAGAACTATTTGACTAAGTGGTTAGTCTTACTTGTGAAATGTTAAAAGAAATAGAAGTTAGACTTAGTCATAGAATTGCATGAAAAGTGACTAAGTGCACATCACTTGATTGTTGTTAAAGTTGTGACTAGGAACATAATATAAACATTCTGAGTCTAACGAATTGGTCAAAAGTCATCAACGGGCCGTCGGTCAACATTTTGGTCAAAGGTCAACATTTTGGTCAAACGGTCAACAAAACTCAATTTTTAGTCTTCGGTCATCGAGACTTGAACTTTTTAGTCAACGGTCAACAACTTGGACCTTTTGATCAAAAGTCAAACAAAAAGTCAAACTTTGGTCAAAGTCAACAAAAGTCAAACTTTGGTCAAAGTCAACAAAAAGTCAAACTTTGGTCAAACTTCAAATAAACAAGGGAATTGTTTGGATACTAAGGGTTCTAGGAATCGCTTAGCAAATACTTATAGTGCTTGTGTGATTTAGGCACTAGAACAACATTGACTTAAGAAGTTGACTTTCAATTTGAACCGCATTCGAGGTGAGTTTCACTACCCCACTTTTTGCTTTCTCCTTTTGGGGGGAAAGCATGCAACATACAAACTTTTTGGATAATTGTAGGCTTTTTAATACCTCATGTGTACATTGTGAACTTATACTGAAGTCCCCCATGCACATTGGACCGTTAACAATTGTATATTGGCTGGGTAATAAAAGGTAGTACTACTGGGTTTGACGAACCCCCTCGGGGCTCTTGGTTGAGGGAGTCGCCGGGCGTCTCATTTACTAGAAACACACTAGTCTTATATTAGAATTCGTGTGTGGCAAACAAAACTAACATGTCAGCCTCGGTCACAATGGAACACACACTAATGTAACGTGATTGCTAGTCTAATTAACTAGCGGTATTACTAATGCATACATTATCCATGCTTTACTACTTACACTGTTTACTTACTAAATGGTTTGTTTGACAAACTTGTTTTTTAAACTCAAACCTGTGAACTCACCAACCGTTGTGTTGACCCGTTTTAGCATGTCTTTCTCAGGTGTTTAAGGTGCATGTGCGAAGTTGAAATGAGTCTAGGATGCATGGATCCCACTAAGCATCGAATTATGCTGGGAGTCTTTAATGAAATGTTATGTCTGGGTGTCTTAACACGCATTCTGGGTTTTTAAGTGTTTTTCATAAATTATACGCTTCCGCAAATGTAACAACTTTATTGTAAATGTACTTACCTCATTTATGATGAGCAATAATATTTAAATATTTTCCATTATAAATTGATTGTTCGTTATGACACATTGCTAGATCCTGGTATGTCACGCACCTCACGGTAAAACCCCGTTAGTCGAAAATTGAGGGTGTGACATTTTTGATGTTTTAATACAGATGAAGGAGCATTTGGAGACTCAGAAGCGAACCAACAACTCTATATTGAGGGAGCTTCAGGATATCCGGGCATAATGGAAGAAGCCGGTGGAGGAATCCTTCACTCCATTGCTACCTAGGAACCTGAATTTTGAGGCGTCAGGATCCCAAAGGAATCGCTATGATGACTTCCTCCCCATGCAGTCTGCGGCCATAACATGTGATCCCGTCCAGGCCACCAGGATCACTCATACTCGATAGTTTGGTGTTATTTTGGGATCCCCAACTAGGTTTCTTGATACTGGTAATATCTATAATGCTACTATTTCTATGACTAACCTTGATGCTGTGCAGGATTCTGGTATTAGTCCAATGGTTCAGAAGGAGTTGCAGAAACTAAAGGAATTAATCTCAAGCGTACCTAGGATAGTCCAGCAGCCACAAGATCTCAAAATTCGCACCTCCCATATGTGATGATGAGATCCCGAAGCGGTTCCAGACTCCAAGCATGAAGGTGTATGACGGAACCACGAATCCTGAAGAGCATGTTGCCCAGTATCGCGAGAGGATAGAGATCAACCCCATACCTCAGAATCTCATGGAAGCCTGTTTATGCAAAGGTTTTGGCTCAACCCTGACCGACATTGCATTAAAATGGCTCCTAAGTGTCCCTCATTTCTCTATTAAATATTTTTCTTATTTAGTTAATCTGTTTAGAGTAACACAGGGTAATGATGAGTTACTTAGGCAGTTTGTTAGAAATTCAGCAAGGAAGCTCTAAATACCCCAACCTTGATGTTGCAATGGTTGTACATGCTTTCAAAATGGGTCTTAAGAAGGATACCTCTTTCTATGAAGATCTTCTGGAATCTAGACGAAGCAAGGAACATGCCTTTAAGATTCATCAGATTGGAAGAAGACATGATGATTCATCAAAGGCTATGGTAGTCGACTAGAAGACTCAATACACACTCTCCTATAACACTCACACTTAGTTTTCTCTTGTAATCACTACCATAGTTCTCACTTTGTACTTGATAACTTTGTTTGCTAATAATATCGGTGATAGACAATTGTCATCACCCGTGGTTTTTATGCCTATGATCCTACACTGATCAAGGGATTTTCCTCGTAAGATCCTCGTGTTCATCGTTATTTTATTTACATAATCACCATTGTTGTTCAAGCACTCTACCTCACAAAACCGATATGGTTACATTATCCTTAAAACTGATTTTTGACCAAAACAATTTGGCGCCTACCATGGGGCAAGTGGTGCTTTAATCCAGAAGAATTCTCATCAATTTTCAACCAATACCATAACCAATGGCATCTCAACAAACCTCTTATTCAACTACTACGCTATCATCAGTTTCTCTTTCATCAAAGGCCTCCTTGCCGATGCCTCCTCCACCCGTAGAGTTGGAAAGGACCAACGTTACTGGAAGCAAGACGCAAACTGCAGTATTCCAAGGTTCAAAACCCTCTGCTGCTACCCCTGGGGTAACCACTAACAACGATGTTTGTGTTTTCTGTTCACAGGTTAAGGCATACATGGAGTAACAGAACAAGACTAACCAAAGGATCCTATGTGAAATTGAAGACATCAAGAAATCAAAGAGGCCAGTGGAGGATCAAACTCCCTTGGTGTCTAGGATGTTGGATTTCACCATGGCTTTACGCAGGATGCAAGTCTCAATCAAGTTATGGCTAAGGAATTACAAAAGTTAAAAGATATGATATCTAGCGTTTCAGGAGTGGTCATGCCTATTCCTCAGATTCCAGATGGAAGTCACGGGATATCTAGGTTTGTTTCACCCATCTGTGATGCTGAGATACCAAAATGCTTTTAGACTTCCAACATGAAAGTCTATGATGGCACAACTGACCCGGAGGAACACGTAGCCCAGTACAAAGAAATAATGGAGATTGACCCCATTCCAAAAAGACTCAAAGAAGCATGTTTGTGAAGGGTTTTGGATCAACACTAATTGGATCTGCTCTAAAATGGCTTCTAAGTCTTCCTCCTTATTCAATTACTTCATTTTCTCACTTAGTTAATCTTTTATAAAATTTAGTTTTCTTGTAGTAATAAGTTTGAAAAGTTAACTAGTGATTTATATCATATTAGTCAATCTCGTGATGAATCCTTAAGGGATTTTGTCACTAAGTTTGGTAGGAAGCCTTGGAGATCCCAAATCTTGATATGGCTACGGCTGTTGAGGCATTCAAGATGGGATTGCAAAAGGATTCCTCCTTTAATGATGATCTTGTTATGACTCTAAGAAGGAACTTAGATGAAGTCAGAAATAGGGCACTCAGGTTCATCAGGCTAGCAGATGACAAGAGGGTCTAATAAATATTGGGTGCTTCAACAAAACATGAGCAGCTCGATAAGAAACAAGGATCCTCGTACCAAAACAACAACTCCAAGCCCTATTCAAAACTCAACAACCAAAACGTCCATGCAGTAGAAGAAGACGAGGACGGAGAAGAATACTCAAGAATATCATAGTATTGTTTCTCTGTTGATACTTCTGGGCTAATATGTGCAATGAGGGATGTAGGTGAAAAAACAAGGTGACCAAGAAAGACCGAAAAGACAACCTCATACAAAGATAAATCGAAGTAGTGTGCTTATTGTTTTGGTCAAAAATCGGTTTAAGGATAATGTAACCAAATTTTTTAGTGAGGTATAGTGCTTGTATAACAATTAGAATTATGTAAATGAAATAAAGATAAACACATAGATTTGTTACGAGGAAAAGACCTTGATCGTAATAGGATCGCCGGCACAAAAACCCCGGGCGATGATAACTCGTCTATCACCACTATATTAATAAAAATGTAAGGTACAATGGTGGATCTAAAGATCGGTGAATTCAATCCTAAGTGTAAGTGGCGTGGCTAGAATGATCTCTGCGAACTAGACTGTGTAGGTTGTGTGTAACGTAGGCCGATCATAGCTCAATTAATACACAAAAAATAATAAACTGTTGGTTCAGTCGGGACCGAGACGATCCGAGCCGGTTCGAGACGGAAGGTTTGATAACCAAAGACGGATAGAAACAAACACGAAACAAACGATTTCATTGATAAAAACGAAAGATTACATGCTTGTTAAACACTGAAATCACGATCTATGGCAGGGGGAGGTCGAGCATGGCCTCCCCCCTCATCCAGCAGCCTGTCGGCGTCCGGGAACCCTAAAAACCTCTTTTGTTCACGCCTGAAAGCTGGTATTTATACCCGCTGCCATTCGGTCAGGACTCATTCGATCTAATGAGTCCTATTCGATCGAATGGCAGACTCATTCGATCGAATCAGAAACTCATTCGATCGAATGAGTATCCATTTGAAAATGCTCTTTCAAATGGATCACTTTCAGCGTGAACCACTACCTAGGTGTACAGCATATAACATAAACATTCTAAACTATTCGCCAAGCGACGGCCACACAATGTGCACCAACATATTCCCCCTTGGACGTTGCTTGCGAATTGCTGTAGACACCTCTTGCAATCTTCAGTCAAATCTTCTGCTTTATCTTGATAATCACGTTGAAGAATACCATCATTGCAGCAAGATTCCCCCTTAGACTGAACTCTCGGTTAATGATGCAAAGTGTTCTCCATTGCTGACATCTTCAGACAAAATAATCTGTTTAAAACAACCAACTGTAGAAATTCCCCCTCAACAGTAACTGTATCCCAATGTATAAACTTGACAATACATGCACGCTTCCGCTGCGCGACTTACTATCGGCGAATCTTCACCCACACGGTTACTTCACCAACATGTATTGGGCAAAGGACAGAGGCTTCCAATCCACAGCTACTCCCCCTAAACAGATTAGTTTGTATGCAGATTCATCATCGGAGACAAAGACACATCATTAACTCCGTGATTGCGAACCAATATTCCCACCATTCTGTAAAATCTGATAAAATAACTTCTAAAAACTGTCTTCTTGGACCGGCTAAGTATTGCATTTTGATCTCGGCATCAATACTCTAAGGAGCCACCTCCACCAAGTAAATCCTTTGCTCTGATCGGACTTGAAATGCCTTCGTGAAGTCAACCCAGTAATGCACAGCAGCCCGCTGGCGTCCATATCCAGGTGGTCAGCTTGACCGGATACTTCATCCGCGGGAGGCCGATCAAATCTTCAGTAGAAAGCGTTGTACCAAACCCTTTAAACTTCTAACCTGAGTGACTATGCAGAACCCTTCACGTAGCCTAGAGAATTTCAATTGAGAAATTGGTACTCTCAATCAAAAAGATTAACGTAAGCAATACACTCCAAGCAGACCCCTTAGGTATCACCAGATAATCACAGACTGATTCCCTCCACAAAGCGGAATCCTCACATGCGGAAGATAAATATAACAATGATTGGCCCATAAATAGTCAGATGCTCCTGACTACCCCACAATATCAGCACCAACTGCTGATCTCTTCACTACTCTCTTTTGTGTTCTTCTAGCAATCACCATTGTAGAAGCTCAATGAACAAGGGTTATCCATTAAACTTGTAGACGATAATCCTTCAGGTGATTGTGCTTTGTTCATCTCCAAATTTGCCGCTTTAACCGTTAAACATTTAAACGCTCTGACTTTCCCGGCAAATATCAGTGAAAAATTTCACTATCACCAAAACTTTTCTGGATTGTGATCAACTTGTAGAGGATGTCCAGAAAAATCTTCATCACTGACCCGGAAATTTTGTCGAAAAATTTTATTTTTGCCAAACTTTTTCAGAAGGCTTCCCGACTGATAAAAATGGCTTGGGCAAATTTTCGTGTAAGCGGGCGTTCCATACTCTTTTTTTTTTTTTTGGTCTGGAACACGTTCGATCGAATGAGAACTGGTTCGGTCGAATGAACCACAGATTCGATCGGATGAAGAACTGGTTCGATCAGCCTGGTTCGATCGAATGTGACCCTGATTCGGTCGAATGAAGACATCTGGTTCGATCGAATGAACAGGCTGTCTGGGCGGGAACACTGGCGTTTGAAAGTGACAGTTTTGAGCGGGAAGACCGATTCGATCGAATCAGTCAATCGAATAGGCCTATTCGATCGAATGGGGAACTCGTTCGATCGAATGGACTGATTCGACTCCTTCAACGCCAGCCCAGAAAACGCGAAGAACACGAAGAACACACCAACAGTTTAACGTCCAGAACGCATAAAATCAAGAGCTCGGCTTGCTAGATCGGTTGTTAGACCCTTCTAGCGGTAACCGTGGCTCTGATACCAATTGTTGGTTCAGTCGGGACCGAGACGATCCGAGCCGGTTCGAGACGGAAGGTTTGATAACCAAACACGGATAGAAACAAACACGAAACAAACGATTTCATTGATAAAAACGAAAGATTACATGCTTGTTAAACACTGAAATCACGATCTATGGCAGGGGGAGGTCGAGCATGGCCTCCCCCCTCATCCGGCAGCCTGTCGGCGTCCGGGAACCCTAAAAACCTCTTTTGTTCACGCCTGAAAGCTGGTATTTATACCCGCTGCCATTCGGTCAGGACTCATTCGATCGAATGAGTCCTATTCGATCGAATGGCAGACTCATTCGATCGAATCAGAAACTCATTCGATCGAATGAGTATCCATTTGAAAATGCTCTTTCAAATGGATCACTTTCAGCGTGAACCACTACCTAGGTGTACAGCATACAACATAAACATTCTAAACTATTCGCCAAGCGACGGCCACACAATGTGCACCAACATAAACTACTTTCCCTACAAATCCGCCATTATCTCCATGATAAGTTGCAGCTCTTTGACCACGTGCTAAACTCCATGGACTTGCGAATAAATAGGTAGATTGAGTCTCTTAGCCGTTATACCTGTTCACTACAACATTATTCAAAGAATACAATCGTTAGTGAACAATAAGTACTGAGGATCCTTGATCCTACATAGCCTGAAACATATCCTAAGCATAACTGATCCAAAAGTCACATAAGGATAATACATCCTCAACACAAAAATTTGTGCCCTAACAATTACCCCCAAAATGGCGGTTATAAGTGGATAATAGCTGTCATTTTGAAATTCAATATTTCCTGCAAAATAATAAGATTAGGCGTGATAGGTAAGATGTAATTATCACCCATCCTGAGTTAATGCCTCCCGCCTATATATGCGATCACCATTATTCATTTATAATCACATTTTTAACAACCATATAGGTATCCTTTTGTTTCCTTTCTTTTCGTCTTTTTTTATTATGTCTGCGATTTATGTCTCGTCTTCTTCCGAACAGTCAGACTCTAGTGATCTTCGCCCCCAAGGTCTTCTTAGTAACCCCTCATCGGAGATCTGTAAATTTACCGACCCTGAGATCGATGACCTCCGCTCACTATTTCCGGCCTGTACCCCTTTTCGACCGTTTGATTCCGGTGTCTGAAGCTACTGCATTTCCAAAGCTTGGATATGCTTCCTGACACAACCCTTTTTAATGGCTATTCCTATACCTTTCCAGTGTTTACCCAAAGCTTTTTTACTTTAACCGGTATCAGCTACATTCAAGCAATGCCGATGCTTTGGAGAGTGTTACACACAATTGAAAGAATCATTGAGGAAGAGGGTATCAAATTTTAGGTTATCGAAAATGTGTTATCTCTATACTTTAGTTACCCAAGGCTCTAATCGTTTTGCCTTGAATTCAAAGCCACATCAACCAACTCCCATTTCCAAAGCCACCCAAAATGGTGCTTTTTGGAAAAATCAGTTCTTTTTCGTAAAAAAGGATTCTATCCATGGTGGGTCTGATCTACCCAAAAGGTGGATCAAGAAAGGTAGGATCCCGGATCCATAGATAACGCGGAGAGAATAACATATCCTTTATCTAACCATTTCATTCTTGTTTCACAGTTGATAACTTTGCTTTGCTGGCCGAGCTACCCGGAGTCAAAGAGAGAGAGGAAATTTCTTTCGCTGGATCCAGAAATCAGCAGCTTTCAAGCCTAGTTTATTGAAGCCTTCCAAGAGTCGATCTCAGAATCAATAAGCAATATGTCAAGTAAGAATTTTAATAGAATTATTTGATATTAATTGAAAATAAGAGGGAAGTTATCTTTATGTTGTATTTTGTAGGTGCACAAAAATCTGGTAAATCTTCTTCTCATTTCTCTCTAGAAGACATTAACTGTCTTATCGTGAATAAGGAGACCTCAAAGAGCACACCAGTCCATGAACCGTGCCCAGTAAAAGTCGTGCCAAGTCTGGAGCTTCAAAGAGAAAGAAAACTGCTAAGTCAGAAGTTCCTTTCGAGACCGGAAAGTACCTCGCTTGCTCTGTAAGGATCCTTTATCCTCTTTATTTGCTGTTGTGAATCCCAAATCCTTCTGAACTTATTTTGCTGTAATGTACAGCCCATGGATTCCGCCAAGAGATACTATGACAAGATGGTCAAGTACTATGAAGAGACTCTATCGGAATGAGGTCTATGGCCCTGCTAAGGACAAGACTATCTCCAAGCTGACCAAGAAGAAGAAATAGGCTGAGGAACACGCATCCTCGATTGAAGCTCAACTGCAAGAGGAGGTGACCCGTGCTACCAACGAGTCTAAAATTTGGTGTGACATACCACATCGGTTGGGAAGGAGAACTAAGCCTTCTTTATAAGGATGTGGATACCTTCCGCATCATAACGCGTTTTGGGCGCTTAATGGTAGTGGATGACAGGAGAATTCAACAGTTAAGCGTGCTCAGGTGGTAGTAGTATGAGGATGAGTGACCACCTGGGCAACCAAAAGCAAATCCGTGAGGAGATGGTGGTATGTCCCGGCCAAAGCGGACAACATTATGGTGCAGTGGTAGCTGGGCTGTTACAGATGGTATCAGAGCCAGGGCCGGACCGGTGGTGCCAGGTCCCGCGAGGATGCCGGACCCCTAAAAGGGGTGGATTGTGACATCCCACATCGGTTGGGAAGGAGAACTAAGCCTTCTTTATAAGGAGGTGGATACCTTCCCCATCATAACGCGTTTTGGGTGCTTAATGGTAGTGGATGAGAGGAGAATTCCACAGTTAAGCGTGCTCAGATGGGAGTAGTATAAGGATGGGTGACCACCTGGGCAACCTAAAGCAAATCCGTGAGGCGATGGTGGTACGTCCTGGCCAAAGCGGACAATATTATGGTGCGGTGGTAGCTGGGCTGTTACATTTGAGCGCCAAGTCTGTTCTACAAGCTAGGATCAAGATTGTGACTGAGGCTAATGATCCTTCCTTTGACAAGTTGGCATAGGATTTGGCAAAGTGGAAGCAGGCTCTAGCAGCGTTGGGCGGTGGCGAAGATGAAGCTGGTGAAAGCACGAATACTGCGGCTGGTGGTCAAGAGGCTGAGATGGCTGAAGCGGGAAGGATGCAGCGACTGAGGAGAAGGCTGCTAAAGTGGGCAATGAAGGATAAAGAAGACAAGGCCCGAGCCCACTGTTTTTTATTTGTTTGTGTTTTTATGGATATTTGATGGTTTGTATTAAGACAATATTTAACCAGGGTAAAGGATCTGTGATCCTTAAGACAATTACGAGGGGTAACAAAGGTGGAGGGATACTCTTTTTTCGGGGATGAAGCCTTTGATGCCCCTTTCCTTTATCTTTCATGCACTTTAAAACTGTTAGTAACACCTACTTAACCTTGGTAAATGGTCCTTATTTTATATGGTGAAATCTGGGTTAAGGTTTTTGGTAAGACGAGGTGGGTGACCTTTTAATAATAATAACTTAAACCTTTTGACTATTTGCTTATTGTTTATTATTCTGAAAGCATAGCTGTTATAGTTTAGATCCATTAAGAGGTTTAAGAAATGTTTTTAAGGAAACTTTTAAGGATAAACTATCCATATAAAAACAGACCAAGGATCCTCGATCCTTTCATATTTGAATTAATTAAAGATATAATCTGTATAAATACAAATTGATAAGTTAAGATCATACCATAAGGTCAGATTAGACCTAAGTTACCACAAGTGTGAATGCTACAATTATTCTCGTAGTTAGACTTAGGATACCTGATGCAAATACCTTATCAAAATAACTGGGCTTAAACCCAACAAACTAGGGACAAGCCCAAATAAACTAGGGACAAGCCCAACTACTAGGAGAAGCCCAAATAAACTGGGGACAAGCCCAAATAAACTAGGGACAAGCCCAACAACCAGGACAAGCCCAAATAAACTGGGCACAAGCCCAACAACTTGGGACAAGCCCAAATAAACCGGAGACAAGCCCAACAACTGAGGCAAGCCCAAATAAACTGGGGACAGGCCCAACAACTGGGGGCAAGCCCAAATAAACTGGGGACAAGCCCAACAACTGGGGACAAGCCCAAATAAACTGGAGACAAGCCCAAACTGGGGTCTGTCCCAAAGAAACGGATGTTAAACTGGGACTCGCCCGAACCGGGATTTAGCCAAAACGTGAGTGACGTGAAAACGCCAAAACCATGTGTATGGTACGTCTACCATTAATTCGTAGGATCCTCCATACAGCCGAAAGCAATGAAATTGTCAGCCACTAAACGTGTACTGGTCCCAGTGCCCCGAACTATACTTTGGATAGCGTGCGCTACAGGCGAGAGTGTAGAAACTCTCATGAGAAATGTGAAAACCTTTAAACCTTAGAAGGTGTGATCATCGGGGATCGCACCTTAATCGTGGGATTAGACCAGAGATATATTGATGTACCTTAAGCGTGGGGGAGAGGTGGCCAACCTCTTGATTATTGAATGTAACATCCCGAAATTTCTAAGAATAATATTTAATATATTATTTAAGTACGGTGGAATAGTTTACTTGAGTTAGTAGAGAAATAATAAAATAATAAAGATGGAAGGATAAGTAGGCTAATTAAATGAAATTAATTATGAACCAAAAAGAAAAGATGGGCTTAAGTTCCATTGGCTTTAGGGGGTATAAACACCCCTTAAACCTTAATCCTTTCCATTTTCATCCATCTTTACACTATAGCCTACATCATCAAAAACACACACTTATCCAATTCCCGTTTTTATAGAAAACCACCCATAAAGACACAACGATTCCTAGAGATCTAACCGTCGGATCGGTCTAAAATATTAACTGAGTGTACATGAAATATATATGAAGATTTTCACCGGTCAGATCTTTGATCAGAGATCGAGAAGTCCGGTTTATATCAGCTAAACCGTAGCAGCTCAAAAATGAATATTACGACGTCTGTTTAGCTTTTCTGGAGACTGTAGCGGTGGTTTCCGGCGAAGGAGAGCTGATGCATTTGTATATCGGGACAAGACAGTTCCGTGGCCGCTTGAATCACTCAAATCGGTTTTTTTTGATATGGTTTTAAGCCTCTCGAGTGATTTCAGAAAAAAACTTCAAAGGTACATTTTTGTTAAAAAGGCTTAATTTTCATGAACGGATTTACCTGAAAATTGGTAGGATGATATATTGGGTCATGATTATTGATAAAGTAATGAACTTGATAGTATACGGGTTAGTTGGTTCGTTTCGGGTAAAACGAGTAGTGTTCGGTTTGTGAAAAGAACGGGTAAACGAAGTTGGTTTTGCATGAAACCTAGTAGAATAGTAAATCGGACCTTATTATGTGATAGAGTTGCAAACTTGATGTTTGAAATGGACTTAATGAACTCATGATTATATATGGCTCATAAAAGAAACCCTAAATCTAGCGTATGGGCATTTTAAGCCATAAAGGTTCAAGCTTTATGGTTGCACGGGTCAAGTTTTGGCCGAAAACGGTTAGGGAAATGTTTACGGGCTAATACCAAACCATAAGAGGGTATTAAAGTCATGATATGTAATTATAATGGTGATAAAAAGGACCAAACTGTTCAGCCCGTTCAAATACAGTAATGTAGTCGATTACATCGTTAAGGTCGATTACAAATGGAAACTCGATTACTATGAATGGTTCGATGACATTGTAACTTTCGCACACATTAGATACATTCGATTACAATAAGCTCATTCGAATACAACAGCTTAATTCGAATATGGTCCATTTCGATTACAGGAGTACAATCTTTTAGGGAAAATAATTTTGACACTGAGGATATGTTATTCTTGATGGCAGATCTGGATCAATTATCCTCCTGAAGGGCTTCAGAGCTATGACAAGATCAAGGATCCTCAGTAGTTGGTATTATTAACAATTGTCTCTTGTGTGTAGGTTGTTATTTTATGAATGCAACGACTCTAAGACTTAGTCCACCACCTATTTCGGTACTGGACTTCTATAGCACGTGGTTAAAAGGCACGAAGGAAGAGAGTGGAGAAATGACGGATTAGTATGAGTTAGTTGTTAGTTGCATTTTTCTTTTCCTCGCAACAAATCACGGTGTTCATCTCTATTTCGTTCCTATATTTGACGATTATTATCTTAGCACTAAACCTCACATAACAGATTTGGATACATTATCCTTGGTAGATTTTTGTCCTAAACAATTTGGCGCCTACCGTGGAGCAATTGGTGCTATAATTCATATTATCCCTATCAATTTTCCATTTTTCATACCCGTATCACCATCAATGGCTTCTCAATCAACTTCTGCTTCATCAACCATGCCATCTTCGGTTCCTCTCTCATCAAGAACTTTTCCGCCGATGCCTCCTCCAATTACGGGAGCACCATAGGCTGCTGCTGCTGGAAACAAGAAGCAACTACCAGTCTTCCAGAGCTCGAAAACCGCTATTGCCACATCGGTGGTTAATACTAACAATGATGTTTCTGCTATGTTTTCACAGGTTAAAGCATATATGGAGCAGCAGAACAAGACCAACCAGAGGATCCTTCGGGAGATTGAAGATCTCAAGAAGACTAAGAGCCCAACGGAGGATCAGACTCCCTTGGAGCCTAGGATGCTGGATTTCACCACTCCAGGATCCTTGGCTCAGTTCACGCAAGGATCATCTATCCTCCAACAGGGATCCATGGGTCAACAAACTCAAGGATCCTCGATATTTCACCCAGGATCGTCCATCCTTAACCAGGGATCCATGGGTCAATAGGTTCAAGGATCCTCAACCTTTTAGCAAGGATCATTTATCCTTCACTAGGGGTCCATGGGTCAACCAGCTAAAGGATCCTCAACCTTTCAGCAAGGACCATTGATCCTTCAACCAGGATCCTCCGGATCACATCTTCAAGGATCCTTCAACTCCCAACCACTAGGATCCTTCGTCCATAATCAAGGATCCTTCTTTCGGAATCAAGGATTCTCAGGGGTTCAACATCAGCGGTCCTCTGAGGTCCATGAAGGAGATATAATCCCCATGCAGACCATAGCTTCCGGTGGACCAACTCCTGTAGCAGACGCTTCTTATCTCAGATATTCCTCTAGAATGCCGACCTTTGCACAACAAAGAGGTAACACACGTGATCCTATATCCTTATATGCTAACCGTGGTTCCATGCAGGATGAAGGTATCAACCAAGCCATGGCTAAAGAACTGCAGAAACTTAAGGATATGATATCCAACGTACCCGGGGTGATCCGTCCAATCCCCGAGATACCGGAGGGAAGCCACAAATTTTCTAGATTTGCTCCACCAATCTGTGATGCAGAATTCCAGAAACGCTTTCAAACCCCCAACATGAAAGTGTATGACGGGACCACCGATCCTGAAGACCACGTAGCTCAATACAGAGAAAGGATGGCAATCAACCCGATTCCTGAGAGGCTCAAGGAGTCTTGTTTATGCAAAGGCTTTGGAGCCACACTATCAGGATCTACTTTGAAATGGCTGCTAAGTCTTCCTCCCTTTCCTGTTACTTCTTTCTCACACTTAGTTAACTTGTTCAATAGTCAATTTTCATGTAGTAGGAAATTTGAGAAGTTAACTAGTGATCTATACCGAGTTATCCAACCTAGTGATGAATCCCTTAGGAATTTTATTACAAGGTTTGGCAGGGAAGCCCTAGAAATCCCCAATCTTGACATGACTACTGCTGTTGAAGCATTCAAGATTGGACATCATAGGGGTTCCCCCTTTTATGACGATCTTGTGATGACTCCTTGCAGGTCTTTAGATGAAGTAAGGAACAGAGCACTGAGGTTCATACGGATGGAAGATGACAAAAGGATTCAAGAACGATTGGGGGCTCAGACAAAACAAGAATCCCCTGACAAGAAAAAAGGATCCTCATATAGAAACAACAACTCGAAGCCGTAAACCAAGTTCAACAATCAAAACATTCGAGCAGTTGAAGAAGGAGATGATGATGAAGATTACCCCAGCATCTCAGAATATTGCTTCTCCGTAGATACCCATGGCTTGATTTGTGCCATGAAGGATCTAGGGGAGAAGGCAAGGTGACCCCGAAAGAACGAGAAGTAAATCACCTTCAGAGACAAATCCAAATGGTGTGCTTTCCATGAAGATTTTGGCCACATGACGGATGATTGCATCAGTTTAAGGAGGGAAATTGGATACCTCCTTAGTAAGGGCCATTTTAAGGAACTGTTGGGAAGAAAAAAGTCCAGGATCTAGGATCATGAAGAGGTTCCTCATAAAGAAACTCCGCCCCCACCAGATGCTCAAGTGATCAACTTCATCTCCGGAGGCTCAAACATATGCGAAACTTCCTTCTCCACAGCTAAAAGGCTCGCCAAGGAGACAAAGTTGGATAACGGGGAACGACCGGTTATATCCACCACTTTGACGACTGACAAAAGGATCTTCTTTGATGATGAAGATAAATCAAACATCTAGGATCCGCGCCTTGAAGGTTTGATTGTTACTTTGTTTATTGCTAACCATTATGTACGCAGTATCCTAGTCGACGGTGGAAGCTCGGTCAATTTCATCCAACACGATGTGCTTAAGAAGATGAATATACCAGAATCGGAGATCATCCCAAAGACGTCGATACTACTCTGTTTCAGTGGCGAAACCAAGAAAACATTGGAGGACATTAATCTCCCGATATACATCGAATGGTTAAATTCTTACCAAAAATTATGTGTTATTGATAACCTTTCTTGTTGCAATGTTATTTTAGGCAGGCCTTGGCTAAATGGGATGAAGGCAGTGGCCTCTACTTACCATCAATGCATCAAACTACCGACCCCTTGGGGAGTTGTAAGGATAGATGGTGATTAGGTGAAAGCCAAGAACTATTATTCTTCATCTATGAAGCCAACAACCAAACAAACTATAGCATAGCAACCACAAGAACATCCTAGGGACATGCTGGAAGCTCGGGAGACAGACATTAAAGAAGTATCCTTGGATTTCGAGGATCCAGATGTAAAGGTGTTCCTAGGATCCAGTATCCCTAGCAAGATCGAGGAGGATATAGTATCCTTCCTAAAACGAAGAAAGTCTACGTTTGCCTTCAAACATTCAGACATGACAGGTATTTCTAAGGATGTAATTACTCATAAGTTAGGCCTTGATTTATCTGTTAGACCCATCAATCAGAAGCGAAGAAAATTCATTCCTGAGAGGAACACGATCATACATGAAGATGTTGAAAAACTTCTTAAGGCCGGTATGATCAAAGAGGTTAGATATCCTTGATGGTTAGCAAATGTGGTTGTTGTTTCTAAAAAGAATGGAAAGTGGAGGTTGTGTGTCTATTTTATTGATTTAAACAAGGCATGCCCCAAGGATCCTTTTCCGTTACCACATATAGACTCCATGGTGGATGCAACAGCAGGCATGAGATGATTACCTTTATGGATGCTTCTTCTGGATTTCAACAAATTTAGATGGAACCGTCTGATCAAGAGGATACAACATTCATGACTCCTACCGACATATACTGCCATATTGCTATGCCTTTTGGACTAAGAAATGCAGGGGCAACATATCAAAGATTAGTCAACATGATTTTTAAGGATCAGTTAGGCAAGACTATGGAGGTCATAGATTGTAACAATTCCGGCAAATTCAGGTATACCCTAGCCGGAATATACTACTTACGTGTTATTTAATACTGAATATATGAATTATAATGTGATTATACGAGTATATAAGATTCTCAGTACGAATTATACTCAAATGTACAACTAGTCGTATCGGAATTACGATTAATCGATGAACGGTTATTGAAACCCGAACGAATCGGGAATTACATTATAGACGAAATATATAATGTTTAGTGATGTTTACGAAGTATTAAAGCTTCGGGAGAAGTGAATTATAGCACAGAAAAAGGATTTCGATTTATTAGTACGTCGGTACGATAAACGAATCCTTTAACATCAAACCAAGCAAGAGACGATCGATCAAGCCGAAAAAGATGCACAACGACCGACAATATGATGTGTTGAGTCAATAAATGTCATGGTTTAAGTTTTTAAAGATTTTAAATCGGTTTTATATAAAGTTTATTTTTAAGCCGAAAAACGACCGTTTTAGCCTCGTTTTAAGCCGAATTAAGCGTTTAACCGAAAAACGAACTGAACCAGATTATCCACAACGTTATCTGGATTACACAATCCAAATGTGTGGCCATGGTTGGAGATGTGGGCCCCCCCACTAACATAACATGGACCGATCGGTCCATGCTACACACATATACACATTCATTTTCTTTTTTCTCCAATCTTTCTCCCAAAATACTCTCAACCCCTTTACACATTCATCCAAAATCTTTGATTTCTAACAAGATTCTCAAGGTATAAACTTGGTTTTAATGGTTGATTCATAGTTTTAATTCCATAATCTTGAGAAAATGAGGTTTCAAATGAAAAATGGGTGAAAACCCGAGATGAAACCGATTCTTGGAGGATCAAGTGATGTATACAAGTTATACAAAGGATCTTGGTCCAAGAAAGTAGTTAAAAGAGTCAAAAACGAATTTTTACGGTCAAAATCTTTGTTTTGATGTTTTAATCGAAACCATGAAAGAAATGGCTTGATTTTGGGTATAACTTGCTTGGTGTGGTGTTGTTGTGCTTGTAAGTGTTGTATCTAGTGGCTAGCAAAGGCTAGAAACCAAGATCTTTGCGATCTAACGCTAGAAAACACAAGATAGTTCGGTTTTCGTATGATTTAGATAATTTGGACAGATTGTGATAGACCTAGAGTTGGGTCACGAAATTTCACAGAGATGATCTATACATGAAAATATGAGATCTGTGAATTTTTGGTAATTTTTGGATAAAGGATGAATATTTGGTGAATTTAATGCTCGGTTTTGGCCAAAAATGGTGAAAAATAGCTAAACATCATGAACAATTCTGGAAAATTGAAGATAAGCTTTTTATAACATATAAAAGTCACACACAAAATTTCAGGTTCATTGGAGAAGTTTAAGTAGGCTTTTCGGTAAAACGAGTTCTAGGGATTTCTAGCTCGGTTTTTGTAAAAATGGCATGAAAAATGAGTTTTTGGTTCTGGAAAAATTACAGGGAACTATGTGGGTGACAGGGGTCATCCCAAAAAAAATTGGGATTTTTCGAAGGTCGTTTGGTATTTTCGACATATTTGGTGTTTAAATGACGTTTAAAAATGGTTAAATAAATTTTAGATATCAAAATTAATTCTGGAAAAATTTTATTAAATTCCTTACTGTCAAAATATGGTTTGTACAAAATTTCAAGTTCCGAGACTAAACGGATATTTATTTGTGCTAAATGGAACTTAAAAACAAACTTTTAAAGCTTAAAACGAGTAAACCGGCGAAGTTCGCCTAAGCGAGCTGACTGGTGTTTGAAAACCTTAAAAATGGATGATTTTTATGACACTAAGTTAATCAAGTAAAAATAAATCATCCGAAAATAATTCGGATGATTTGGGTAATTTTACCCGACTTAACCGTTTCCGGTGTATTAAAGGCGGAAACGGGCCCCGCGGCCAAACGGGGTGTCTAACCGAGCTCTAATTTCACCACTTTAATGAAAATATCAATAATGACTATTTTCGGGACGTATGTGGTCAAACTCATTTTTTGAAAACATAACGACGAATAACCGTGCTAGGCACGCAAAACGAGAAAACAAACTATCGGTAGTTTTGACTAAAGAACTCTAAGTGATATCACAATCTAAGTCCTGAAAAGTATTTCGGGGTTAACATTGTCCCCGGATCGTGTACGGTACTGGGTTAACAGTGTCACCAGACGTACCGGTTAACACGAATTTAAGATTATATTGATAGAAATTGTGTAGTAACGATTTGGGGGATCGTATTACAGATCTGTACCAGTAGCCGTGCACCGTAGTACATCTTGCTCACAAGAAGGTGAGTTTTCACGAGCCCCTTTTTACTGAACTGTTTTAAATATTTTCCCGGGGCGGAAAGCATGTTTTTATCAAAGTGTTTAAGTACATGCTGATCGCATGGAAATGAACGTATTTATATAATGTTTATTGTACGGGAATCGTACGGTAATGAATTAAGATGGTAATTGTCTGAGTTGCTAACAGTGTAAGGCCCGAAACAGTGTTCTGGGGTAACCGAGTTCCCAGAGGTTATTAAATGTGTTTCTGGGGTAACAAAGTTCCCAGAGGTTATTAAATGTGTTTCTGGGGTAACAGAGTTCGCAGAGGTTATTGGAAGTATTCTGGGGTAACAGAGTTCCCGGAGGTTTATCGATATGTTTTGGGATTAACAGAGTTCTCACTTGTGGGCTCAGCATAATTACATCGCTTATTTATGATTATTATAATGATTTGATATGGTTTATTTAAATTAGTGAAACTCACCAACTATTCGTAGTTGACCCGTTTTCTTTACATGCTTTCTAGGTACACTCAAATTGGAATGAGTGATATGTGTTCGATGCTGTGTGCTATTTTGTGGAAGTCTAGAGATCTATATTTTGCATTAAATATGTTAATGCACTATCGGTAACACTTATGTGATAACGCTTAGATGGTTATGAAACTCAGAACAATGTAATACGTTTAAATTAATGTAGTGGTGTTTTCTTTATAAACAATGCTGTTGATATCATATGTGTCTGTTGCATCCCGTGTACGTTTCCGCTGCGGTTACGGGGTGTTACAGAACTTGGTATCAGAGCCATTGGTTATAAAGAATTAGGATGTCTTTAAAAGATACCTAGAATATAACCAGTAGCTCAAGTATTATAGGATCTGAATATCAACTAATAATTTATTGTGACGAGATCGGGATGAACTTGGATGGACAAGTGGGTTATTATGGTCCGGAACATAATAACAGACTTATCTGCACGAGGGAATTCAGGGAAAGTCACGGGGGACTTTAATAGGTAAAATTGGCAACATACGTGCAAATATGTGATAATATTGTTATGTGGTCAAGTTGTATAAGTAAGTGTATATTAATTTGATTATGATTTACACTATGGAAAGAACTATATGTTTGTTAACTTGTGTGCAGGTAAAATGTCAAGAACTCCTAGTTTGTCGATTGAGGAGGACCCGGAGGAGGTCAGCTCCGGGGACTCTGGGAGCCCACTCGTAGCATCTAGCACAGAGCCTAGCGAGGCTAGCCTTAGGAGTTCCGGCCAGTCCTCCCCAGCTAGGATTGCCAGATCCCCTACCCCACCCGCACCACAGGCCGCCCCTGCACCCCCCGGATTCGGACCCCGCCTCACGGCGCGGATCAGTATCCCACATGTCCGACCTACCTCGCCCCCACCCAGACCTGCTACCCGCAGGGGCGAGTCCTCCCGCTCTCAGCCCGAGCCTGCGACTCCACCTGTGTGGGGGTCTTCCTAGACAGGAACGGGACGCGGCGGCCTGGCTCCGAGTGCTCACCGAACAGGTGAATGAGCACTCCGCCGCCCTGACGGTGGGAGTCCAGAGGAGGATGTACTTGGGGGATTGCATACTGGACCATCAGTATGCGATTGCCCAGCTGAAGAGGTAGTGCTCACACTCCCAATGGATGCTCGGCCGGATGGAGATGCGGGTCCGGGTTATGATGGCTGTGTTGGTGGTGTTGGTGGCGATATTGGTGGGGATGGTTTACCACCGTGTTTAGTTGTGTTGGGATGGGAATAGACAGGGACCGCTTTTTGATACTCTGTGTAAGCAGTTAGTGGTGATGCTAACATGGAGTGAATCTTGTTTAGTTATAATACAACCACTGGCCCTTAGGGGGGTCTCTTTTGGGGCATATCAGTATAGATACTTTTGGGTATCATTCAAGCACTGACCCGTTGCGGGTTATGTCGAGATGATGCCGACATAGGCCCTACGTATGAAAACTTAACTAATGTAATAGTGACAGGAAAGTAATATGAACGGATGTTTGTGTAACATGTACTAACGTTTATTAATGAATGGAATGTTTGTTGTGTTTTATGATTGGAACTTGTATTGATTATATATATTTTCTTGATGTTGTGTAGAATGGCACCAAAACGTTCAGCCCAATTGTTGGAAGTGGACGTGAGCCGTCTGATTGCTCGCCAGTTGGAGGCGGCGATACCGGATATAGTATCGCGCATCGCCGCCAGTATTAACAATTCGACCCATCCAACCCCTCCGAGCAATCAAACGACCACCAATAATAACGGGGAACAAAATGCTAATCCTCCACAGAATGATAACACGATTCCGAGTAATGACGCACCGCCTAGGGTGGTCGTTACAGACAGTAATGGCCCTATACCTACGGTAGAGACGAACCGTACTGAACCGATTCGTGCATCCAGGGGATGTTCGATCAAAGACTTTATGTTGTGCAAACCTCTAGAGTTTAGCGGGTCTGAAGGACCAAATGGATTAGTTAAATGGATTGAGAAAATAGAATCCGTGGTGAATATCAGCAACTGCCCCGAGGATTGTGTTGTTAAGTATGCTGCCTGCACATTCACGGACCATGCCTTGACATGGTGGAACACGATAGTGCAGACCCGGGGCCAGGCGGCGACAAACCGCATGACCTGGACGGAGCTTAAGGCTCTTGTACTGGAACATTTCTGCCCGAAAAACGAATTGCAAAAATTAGAAAATGAATTGTGGAACCTGGAGATGCAGGGGGCAGACCATTTGGGTTATACGAACCGGTTTAATGAGTTGTCGCGATTGGTACCATGGTTGGTCACCCCAGAGTTGAAGAGGGTGGAGCGTTATATTTGGGGGCTAACTCCAGTTGTAAGGAGTATAGTCAATTCTGGGGGACACCAGACGTATGAGGGTGCGGTGACGCAAGCTGGTATCGTCACGTATGATTTCGTAAGAAGCGGGTCACTGAAGGTGGCAGGAGAGTCCGCTGGGGGGAAGCGGAGTTCACATGACCATAGGACCCAGGAAAAGCAGCAAGGTAAACGTGCTAGACCCACTGCCCAGAACTACGCCATGACTAGTTCGGGCGGAAGGCAAGAACCGCAGAAGGGAACGTTTCCTAAGTTTGGGAAATGTGGTTACCACCATGGTGGCGTGTGCAAAGAGGTGGTGTGCCACCGGTGTGGCAGGATTGGACACTACGCACCAAATTGTAAGACAAATCTGAACAACCTGAACCGACAACCGCAACCTATCCGTGCGCAGCCATTTAAGACCCAACCAGCCCGACAGCAGAACCCGCAAGGAAACCAAATGGTGACCGCCAGCCGTGCTTGCTATGAATGCGGCAGCACGGAACACTTCAAAAGGCACTGTCCGAAACTGAACCAGGGAGGAAACGGGAGGCAACCCTCGGGTCAGGCATCGTCGTCCAATCTGGCGCGAGGCCGAGCATTCGTGATGGGGGCGAACGAGGCACACTAGGACCCCAGCGTAGTGACAGGTACATTCCTCGTCTCTGATCATTACGCTTCTGTATTATTTGATACAGGCGCCGATAGAAGTTTTGTCTCCGTTAGATTCCTGTCGATAGCAAACCTTCCTATTGGTGAAACCATAGAACCTTACACCGTAGAAGTCGCTAACGGTAAAACCATGATAGTTAATCAGATAGTTCGGAATTGCCCTTTTATTCTGAACGAACAATCCTTTCTGATTGACTTGTTACCGGTAGAATTGGGTAGTTTTGACTTGATAGTGAGAATGGATTGGTTAGCACGTAACAAAGTAGAAATAAACTGTGAAAAGAAAATCGTCAAGATCCGGGTGTCGGATGACGAAGAGGTATTAGTGCAGGGTGAGAAGTCGGGCAATATGATACCATTTATATCCCACCTCAAGGTGTTAAAATATATACGCCAAGGAGGCGTGGCGTATCTAGCAAGCTTGATGACCACTGATTCTGAGGAGAAACGGGTGGATGATATTCCAGTGGTACGCGAATTTCCACAAGTTTTCCCAGAGGAACTTCCTGGATTACCGCCAACCCGACAGGTCGAATTCCGAATCGATCTGTTACCTCAAGCTGGCCCTGTTGCTAAGGCACCTTACCGACTTGCACCATCTGAGATGCAAGAATTATCCAACCAGTTGCAAGAATTGTTGGATAAAGGATTTATTCGTCCTAGTTATTCCCCGTGGGGTGCACCTGTACTATTCGTGAAAAAGAAGGACGGGAGCCTTAGAATGTGCATTGATTACAGGGAATTGAACAAGTTGACAATCAAAAATAGGTATCCTCTCCCCCGAATCGATGATCTGTTCGACCAACTACAAGGTGCGAGCTACTTCTCAAAAATAGATCTTAGATCGGGATACCATCAGGTTAGAATTCAGGAGGAGGATATCCCAAAAACCGCATTCCGGACTCGCTACGGTCATTACGAGTTCTTAGTTATGCTTTTTGGGCTAACAAATGCGCCAGCAGTGTTCATGGACCTCATGAATCGAGTCTGTAAACCCTACCTCGATAAATTCGTCATCGTGTTTATTGACGATATTTTGATATACTCGAAGAATAAAGAAGAGCACGAGCAACATTTAAGATCAATTCTAGAACTTCTAAATCAGGAGAAGTTGTATGCAAAATTCTCCAAGTGTAACTTCTGGTTACAAGAAGTGCAATTTTTTGGTCACGTCATAAACCATCAAGGAATACACGTTGATCCAAGTAAGGTTGAAGCAGTTAAGAGTTGGCAAGCGCCTAAATCGCCAAAGGAAATCCGCCAATTCTTGGGCTTAGCTGGATACTATCGTCGATTTATAGAGAACTTTTCCAGCATTGCCCAACCTTTAACCCTTTTGACCCAAAAGGATCGAAAGTATGAATGGGGTGAAGAGCTGGAAACGGCGTTTCAAACGCTAAAACAAAGATTGTGCCAAGCGCCGATCTTAAGTCTCCCCGATGGAGACGATGGTTTTGTCGTGTATTGTGACGCATCCCGGAGAGGGTTAGGATGCGTGTTGATGCAAGATAATAAGGTTATAGCCTATGCTTCTCGACAGTTAAAAATACACGAGAAAAATTACACTACTCATGACTTAGAACTGGGAGCAGTTATCTTTGCACTTAAAATCTGGAGACATTATCTCTACGGTACAAAGTGCACCATCTTCACCGATCATAAAAGTTTGCAACACATATTCGATCAGAAAGAACTGAATATGAGGCAACGAAGATGGGTCGAGTTGTTAAGCGACTATGACTGTGACATCCGTTATCACCCCGGCAAGGCTAACGTCGTAGCCAATGCCTTGAGTAGGAAGGATCGGGTTAAGCCATTGCGAGTGCGAGCACTGGGGATGATAGTCCAGTCGAACCTTTCGGATTTGATTCGAGTCGCTTAACGCGAGGCGTTGAAAGAGGAACAATTGGTAAAAGAGGGACTTTATGGTAACGAGAAGAATTTCGAACAGCGCGTGGACGAAATTCTCTATTTCAAAAATCGGATTTGGATCCCGACCCTCCATGACCTTCATGAATTAATCATGGACGAAGCGCATAAATCGAAATATTCCATACATCCGGGTTCGGATAAGATGTACCAGGATGTGAAGGAGTTCTACTGGTGGCCGGGTATGAAAAAGGATATAGCCACATACGTCGGCAAGTGTACGACGTGTGCGAGGGTTAAGGCGGAGCACCAGAAACCCTCGGGAATGTTACAACAACCGGAAATTCCTGAATGGAAGTGGGAGCAGATCACGATGGATTTTGTGACACATCTCCCTAAGACGTCCCGTGGACATGATGCAATTTGGGTAATCGTGGATCGATTAACCAAATCGGCACATTTTATTCCGATTAGAAATAATTATAACACTGAGAGACTTGCGCAGATTTATATAAATGAAATTGTGTCTCGTCACGGTATACCCATCTCGATCATCTCCGATCGGGATAGCCATTTCACCTCCAAACTTTGGCAAGCTGTCCAAGAAGCGCTGGGAACGCGTATTGATCTAAGCACAGCTTACCACCCTCAGACCGACGGTCAGTCTGAGAGGACCATTCAAACCCTGGAGGATTTGCTTCGTGCATGCGTACTGGATTTTAAGGGAAATTGGGATCAACATCTCCCGCTCGTTGAATTTTCCTATAATAACAGTTACCATAGCAGTATAAAAGCAGCACCGTATGAAGCATTGTATGGACGAAAGTGCCGATCACCACTCTGCTGGACTGAAGTGGGCGACACACAGGTTATTAGATCAGATCTGGTCCAGGAAACGACCAGCAAAATCCTTGAAATTAAGAACAATCTGAAGGCCGCACGGGATCGGCAGAAGAGTTATGCCGATACCCGTAGAAAACCGTTATCATTTGAGAAAGGTGATAAAGTGTATTTGAAAGTATCACCTTGGAAAGTAGTAGTCAGATTTGGAAAGGCGGGGAAGTTAGCCCCTAGATACATTGGACCGTTCGACATTACTGCAAAAATCGGTCCTGTAGCATACCGATTAGAACTGCCAGACGAATTAAGTGCAGTTCACAACGTGTTTCACGTGTCAAACTTGAAAAGGTGTCTGTCAGATGAGACATCGGTGTTACCTTTAGAGGGTGTCCAAATAAATGATAAGCTCAACATTGTAGAGGAGCCCATAGAAATAGTAGACGGGAAAATCAAGCAACTTAGACACAATAAGATCTCGTTGGTCAAGGTTAGATGGAACTCGCAACGAGGCCCAGAATATACATGGGAACGTAAGGACGAATTTCGGAAGAAAAATATCCCCACCTATTTCCGCAAAAGGAAGTAGTCGATGCGTAAAATTTCGAGGACGAAATTTTTGTAACGAGGGGAGAATGTAACAATTCCGGCAAATTCAGGTATACCCTAGCCGGAATATACTACTTACGTGTTATTTAATACTGAATATATGAATTATAATGTGATTATACGAGTATATAAGATTCTCAGTACGAATTATACTCAAATGTACAACTAGTCGTATCGGAATTACGATTAATCGATGAACGGTTATTGAAACCCGAACGAATCGGGAATTACATTATAGATGAAATATATAATGTTTAGTGATGTTTACGAAGTATTAAAGCTTCGGGATAAGTGAATTATAGCACAGAAAAAGGATTTCGATTTATTAGTACGTCGGTACGATAAACGAAACCTTTAACATCAAACCAAGCAAGAGACGATCGATCAAGCCGAAAAAGATGCACAATGACCGACAATATGATGTGTTGAGTCAATAAATGTCATGGTTTAAGTTTTTAAAGATTTTAAATCGGTTTTATATAAAGTTTATTTTTAAGCCGAAAAACGACCGTTTTAGCCTCGTTTTAAGCCGAATTAAGCGTTTAACCGAAAAACGAACTGAACCAGATTATCCACAACGTTATCTGGATTACACAATCCAAATGTGTGGCCATGGTTGGAGATGTGGGCCCCCCCACTAACATAACATGGACCGATCGGTCCATGCTACACACATATACACATTCATTTTCTTTTTTCTCCAATCTTTCTCCCAAAATCCTCTCAACCCCTTTACACATTCATCCAAAATCTTTGATTTCTAACAAGATTCTCAAGGTATAAACTTGGTTTTAATGGTTGATTCATAGTTTTAATTCCATAATCTTGAGAAAATGAGGTTTCAAATGAAAAATGGGTGAAAACCCGAGATGAAACCGATTCTTGGAGGATCAAGTGATGTATACAAGTTATACAAAGGATCTTGGTCCAAGAAAGTAGTTAAAAGAGTCAAAAACGAATTTTTACGGTCAAAATCTTTGTTTTGATGTTTTAATCGAAACCATGAAAGAAATGGCTTGATTTTGGGTATAACTTGCTTGGTGTGGTGTTGTTGTGCTTGTAAGTGTTGTATCTAGTGGCTAGCAAAGGCTAGAAACCAAGATCTTTGCGATCTAACGCTAGAAAACACAAGGTAGTTCGGTTTTCGTATGATTTAGATAATTTGGACATATTGTGATAGACCTAGAGTTGGGTCACGAAATTTCACAGAGATGATCTACACATGAAAATATGAGATCTGTGAATTTTTGGTAATTTTTGGATAAAGGATGAATATTTGGTGAATTTAATGCTCGGTTTTGGCCAAAAATGGTGAAAAATAGCTAAACATCATGAAAAATTCTGGAAAATTTAAGATAAGCTTTTTATAACATATAAAAGTCACACACAAAATTTCAGGTTCATTGGAGAAGTCTAAGTAGGCTTTTCGGTAAAACAAGTTCTAGGGATTTCTAGCTCGGTTTTTGTAAAAATGGCATGAAAAATGAGTTTTTGGTTCTGGAAATATTACAGGGAACTATGTGGGTGACAGGGGTCATCCCATAAAAAATTGGGATTTTTCGAAGGTCGTTTGGTATTTTCGACATATTTGGTGTTTAAATGACGTTTAAAAATGGTTAAATAAATTTTAGATATCAAAATTAATTCTGGAAAAATTTTATTAAATTCCTTACTGTCAAAATATGGTTTGTACAAAATTTCAAGTTCCGAGACTAAACGGATATTTATTTGTGCTAAATGGAACTTAAAAACAAACTTTTAAAGCTTAAAACGAGTAAACCGGCGAAGTTCGCTTAAGCGAGCTGACTGGTGTTTGAAAACCTTAAAAATGGATGATTTTTATGACACTAAGTTAATCAAGTAAAAATAAATCATCCGAAAATAATTCGGATGATTTGGGTAATTTTACCCGACTTAACCGTTTCCGGTGTATTAAAGGCGGAAACGGGCCCCGCGGCCAAACGAGGTGTCTAACCGAGCTCTAATTTCACCACTTTAATGAAAATATCAATAATGACTATTTTCGGGACATATGTGGTCAAACTCATTTTTTGAAAACATAACGACGAATAACCGTGCTAGGCACGCAAAACGAGAAAACAAACTATCGGTAGTTTTGACTAAAGAACTCTAAGTGATATCACAATCTAAGTCCTGAAAAGTATTTCGGGGTTAACATTGTCCCCGGATCGTGTACGGTACTGGGTTAACAGTGTCACCAGACGTACCGGTTAACACGAATTTAAGATTATATTGATAGAAATTGTGTAGTAACGATTTGGGGGATCGTATTACAGATCTGTACCAGTAGCCGTGCACCGTAGTACATCTTGCTCACAAGAAGGTGAGTTTTCACGAGCCCCTTTTTACTGAACTGTTTTAAATATTTTCCCGGGGCGGAAAGCATGTTTTTATCGAAGTGTTTAAGTACATGCTGATCGCATGGAAATGAACGTATTTATATAATGTTTATTGTACGGGAATCGTACGGTAATGAATTAAGATGGTAATTGTCTGAGTTGCTAACAGTGTAAGGCCCGAAACAGTGTTCTGGGGTAACCGAGTTCCCAGAGGTTATTAAATGTGTTTCTGGGGTAACAGAGTTCCCAGAGGTTATTAAATGTGTTTCTGGGGAACAGAGTTCCCAGAGGTTATTGAAAGTATTCTGGGGTAACAGAGTTCCCGGAGGTTAATCGATATGTTTTGGGATTAACAGAGTTCTCACTTGTGGGCTCAGCATAATTACATCGCTTATTTATGATTATTATAATGATTTGATATGGTTTATTTAAATTAGTGAAACTCACCAACTATTCGTAGTTGACCCGTTTTCTTTACATGCTTTCTAGGTACACTCAAATTGGAATTAGTGATATGTGTTCGATGCTGTGTGCTATTTTGTGGAAGTCTAGAGATCTATATTTTGCATTAAATATGTTAATGTACTATCGGTAACACTTATGTGATAACGCTTAGATGGTTATGAAACTCAGAACAATGTAATACGTTTAAATTAATGTAGTGGTATTTTCTTTATAAACAATGCTGTTGATATCAGATGTGTCTGTTGCATCCTGTGTACGTTTCCGCTGCGGTTACGGGGTGTTACATAGATGACATGGTGGTGAAGTCAAAGAGAGCTGATGATCATCTCAGAGATCTTGAAGAAGCATTCAATATCCTCGACCAGTATAACATGAAACTGAATCCGTCTAAATGCCATTTTGGTGTTAAGGCTGGAAAGTTTCTATGATATATGGTGACCAAAAGAGGGATAGAAGCAAGCCTCGAGCAGATTGAAGCCGTCATCAACTTGAAGTCTCATGCAAATGCTAAAGATGTCCAAAGGCTGACAGGAAGAATAGCTGCTCTCAACAGATTCATTTCCAGATCCTCCTGGAAGTGCAAAGATTTCTACGACATTCTTAGGAAAAATAAGAAGTTCGAGTGTACGGAAAAGCATGAGGCTTCACTCAAAGACTTGAAGGATTACTTATCTTTAGCTCCAGCTCTGATGAAGCCTGTGGATGGAGAATCGTTATACCTGTACCTAGCTGTATCAGGAAATGCTGTAAGTGATGTCCTTGTGAAGGATAATGAAGGTGAAAAACATCCCGTTTATTATGTATGTAAGAGTCTTCTAGATGCGAAAGCCAGGTATTCTCATTTAGAAAAATTAATTCTTGCACTTATTATGGCTTCTACTAAATTAAGACATTATTTTGAGACTCATACTATTATATTGAGAACTATTCTTAGAAAGCCAGAATTATCAGGTAGAATGGCCAAGTGGGCTGTGAAACTAAGTGCGTATGATATTCAGTATGAGCCCAGAACAACCATCAAGTCACAGGCACTCACAGACTTTGTGGCTGATTTTAGTAGCGACATGCAGAAAGAAGCCGTGTAGGTTCCCTGGACGGATCTCACGAGATATCTCGATCAACTCAAGTGCGGAATCCTTGCGTAGATCGTTACGAGCGTAGAACACACGAATCAAACACACACGATACGATAAACGAACACGTTATATTATAACTCGAACACGTGATACGATATCACTATTACAGACTCACGTTACCGAACAAACAAAACGATAACTAATTGATTAACCTATTCTCAAGCCGTAACCTATATATAAATACACGACAACTTCGCCTGGCATGTTCAGGCGAAGTTGTCCATAACTTCGCTTGTCTTAACAAGTTCGCCTAGGCGAACTTGTTAACAACTTCGCTTAAGACAAATACAAAACATAATTAACATTACAGACTCGATTACAGACACTAGACTATGAACTACTGACATTATGCACCAACAGACTCCCCCTTGGCAGTAGCTTCATATCTTGATCTTTAAGCACTTGTCTTGTAATCTTCATGCATGTACTCCTTCTCTAACACATACCGTGACTACTCGCTGATACTTCCTCGCTTCGTCTTTCCAAGCAGGAATATAGAATATCTTCTTTTCATTTAACACCTGCAGATCAGCTTTCGATAAATTAACAAGATGCATCGGATCATACATCCTCAGCACTTCTTGTTCATCTTCGTCCTCCATCACGGCTTCAGCAGTCTGGCAATCAACATACCACCATTTAAGATTCTTCAACACATCTTGAGGCATAGTCTTCATTGGAACCTCCTTAATGCATCGGATCGGTTTGTACTTCATTACCATCCATGGCTTGCCATCTGCTCTCATTCCCCTTTCTTTATCTTCCACTAGCTTTCCCTTCTGTGGCTTTAATAACTCAAACTTCTTTTCCTTAATACTTTCTTTCCACACGATCTTCCCAATAACTCTCGCTATGTTGTCGTCGCTTCTATTAATCAGACCCAATCTAGCCAAATCCTTCACCTCACATTCAGGCAATGTATTGAGAGATCTCAACGTCTTTTTAAAATACTGAATACCATCAAAACGTTTCACCACAAACAACTTTATCTGTTCATCATATAGCCAACAAATAATTCCTTTCTTCGACTCAGCGTAGCCTTTGATATTATAACTCTTCTTGAACATGGTTGGAACAGTAGGCTTCTTAGTCTTGATAAACCAATGAGCATAGCCTTCCTTCCACCTAGGCTGCTCCTCCCACTCAGTCTCATCATTTTCCATCTCAGTACCCATATCGGCTTTCTCAACATCTGGGATCTCGTGTTCAACATTTTCTTCTACTATTTCACCTTCTTCAATCTCATCTTCAATCACAATCTGTGCGCCAATCTTCTCAATCTCCTCAATAGGCAGCACATCATCATCAAACATCACATCATCATCTAGCATATCATCATCAAGTTCTTTCAAAGCATCTATCACATCATCATCATCATCAACCATCACCACCTCATCACCACCAACTGCACCTGCAGACTCCCCCTGAGCTGTGGAAGTCCCAAGAGCTTGAGTAGTTCTTGGCAACTCACCACCTGCACCTTTCGGTGCATTGGGATCATCGTCTCTATCATTTCTCTTCTTCGTCCTTAACTCGTCGCCTCTACAGCCTGTCTCCCCCTGAGATGCCAAGAACTCCTTCATAGCATCTATAATTCGCCCATGTTCAACCAGGAGGGACGACTATAGTTGATTCTCTGCTACAAGGCGCTGAATAGCCTGGGTCTGGACAAGATTCACCCTTGATTGTTCAGCCACGACCCGCTCAAGTGCAGCTATTCTCTCCGAGTCTGAGAGGGTTGCATCGAAATCAAACCTCATGTTAGATGTGTCTTGAGTATACTGAGCAGGGATCTCGAATGTAACCGGGACATCAGAAGCAGTTGTGGACGTAACCGCAGGTGGTATCGTGACCGACAACCCTGCAGTTGCAATGACGGTAGACTCTACAAATTGTGCCACCACCTCTGAAGGAGTAAGCGTTGGAGGTGGTAAAGACACAATCTCCGGAGTCGTCATCTGTAGTGTGATGGATGGGATGCCGACAGCTGATGTAGCCACCACGGGAACATCCGCGGCGCTTGTAACCTGTACAGATGTAGGAACAATCGACATACCTGACAGTGCGGATGGAGCGAAACGTACAACTCTTGAAGTCTCTCCAGCTCCCATACCTGCACCTGTCCTCTCCCGTCTTGAACGTCTAATCAACTTGTGGATATCTTCTTCTTCTTCTTCTTCTGACTCACTATCATCCACCGTCCTCTTTCTCTTCCCTAACGTTCTCTCTCGTGTCACCAACATCCTTCTCGCCTCATCCATAACATCGTCAAGATCTGAGTCAGCCACCGTCGTAGCTGCTCTAGTAACAATCACTTCCCGAACCTGTGCAGTAGAAACCTGCACCTCTTCTTGTGGATCAAAACGGTCCATGTCGAAGAATCCTCGGCCGCCAAATGCAGCATCAAGGTCAACATCCTCCTCAGCCGACACAACAGGCACAGCAGGTACATCTCGAGGTGCTCCTACCTGTCGTGGTTGAGGGTCTCTGAAATCATTCCCCCGAGCTGGCACATACCCCGGGTTTATTAAGAACCCAAAGAGTGGAGTATGCCTTGGACGCAGTTCAGGCTTGCTCCTCGCACAGGATGTGCGGCATTGAGCGAAGATACGTTTGCTCACACTCTCCACGTATCTTATTGGACGTCGTTGAGGCAACGTGGGAGCAACATGATTCAAGATCATCTGAATGAATCTTGGATACATGATGAACCTCTCACGAGCCATCGCCCTCCTCTGTCTATCTATTTCATAAAAGACCATCTGACTGAAGCTATAACGTTTGTTATAAGTCAGAGCAGTCATTGCTGACTGCATGGTCGCACCCATACCATCAGTGCCCGCCTTCCTCCCAGACATGCAAACAATCATTACGTGCATGAGGAAGCGCCACTGATCTAGAAGGAAACCCTTCCTCCTCTGGGTATCACCTAATGGACCAGAGTAGCCCATTCGGAGAAACGCTCCATCACGGAATGGAGCCACAAACTCTGTAGGGTCATCCCTAGTCTCCTCACCGAAACGTAAAGCCACCCGTATCTGTTCAGATGAGAACTGAACCTCGTGATTGTTGACGGTTGCTCGCATAACCGGGGGCTCAACGCGGCAATCGTACTCCATAGTCTGCCAGAAGTCCTCGATATTGGGTAAGGATATCGGCAGTGTCGTCGTGATAGCGTGGAATATCCTCGAGCGAATGAGGAATGTGATTATCTCGCGGTAATCCTCAACACCACTCGCTTCCGGGTCAAGAGTGATATACATGTTATGACCCGGGAAGAATTGCCTCTGATGATCTCCATCGTCACCTCCAGCATCACCAGCACCTGCTACTGCAGCCATATCTGCAACAAACGAACCAAGTTAGATAAATGTTAAGGCATAACACAAGTTCGCTTGTTACCATGAGCGAAGTTGTGATAAGTTCTGTATAGGCGAAGTTAAAGTTGGGGCGAAGTTGGGAACAACTTCGCTTCAGCTTTAAGTTCGTCTAATAATTGTTAAGTTAAAAAGGTCCAGGCGAAGTTAATGATAACTTCGCCTCACCACAACATCGCCTCAGGCGAAGTTGAGCATCAGGCGAAGTTACGGATAACTTCGCCTAAACCTTAAGTTCGCCTGACACTGAATCGGCGACAGTGAGATCGATTCAAACATCGAAAATCTGGTGTTTCGGCCAATTTAGACGATTAAGGAGACTAAAACACATGATAGTAAAGTAATCCGGACGATCAGTTTGTTCATGAACACGTAAAACAAATTTTGAAATCGGGTATAGGTTTCGAACGTCCGAGGTCGCTAACCGGGTGTCGAAACAACCTAGGATTAACAACATTGAACATCGAGTATAAGATATAGATCCCAAACACACCTTGAACAGTGATTGAAATCGGAAAAAAGATAATCGGAGATAAGTTCGCTGTGATATCGAGAATAAGTTCGCTGATATTTTAAAATAATGAACGGTTTGACTGTTGAAAATCCTTATATATGGGCGGGGTTATTCAGGCGAAGTTACGGTTAACTTCGCCTAGGCGAAGTTATTCACAAGTTCGCCTGTTTAACAACGTCGCCTATATTTACAAAATCAACCCTTATAATTTGAACATTTTGCAATTAACTTTTAAAACTTCCCTTTAAGAATTAAATAACACGATCAAGTCCAAGTAACCAGTTATAAAATCATAAACTACCTAAGTGCGAAAAACTTTTAAAAAATTAAAGTACAAGGGATCAAATTTCAGTCTCGATAGGGACTACTACGTTTTAGAAAAGATCCGAACAGGAATCATACTAACTACGTGACTGTCACATAGATCCGTGTTTAGCTGTATTATGACATAAGGAAACAGGTTGTAGGCAGGTAAATAACTTAAGATGGTTTTCATCGTTTCTGTGATACGAGTTAAGTTCAATTAAGCTCAAAAATTAAGTGGGCAACAACTCAGAGATTATGATTCCTCCTATCTATTCTCAAAGCGTATTTGGCTTTCCCCAAGTCACCCCGAATTGACTTCGACCCTTAGTGTCTGATTAAGTTTGTAATTACTCTTCAGCTGCTTCCCGTTCTCTTTCTTACTCCATGATTAAGAAGTCTTGATATTTTGAACTCTAGAATGTTTCAATAACTCATAAGTTTTTTTTTTTTTTTTTTAATCAAACATTCATATAGACTTCAGAGTAGTAAACAACTGCAAGTCCCGAATCTGGATCACTGCAGTTTCTTGAAATGCTATCTTCACGGGAATCAGAACACTTACGGGTTCGTGTATGACTGGGTAATCGCTTTTCTGCCTATCATTCGGAAAGATATATATGAAGACATGCAAAACTCTTAAGGAGTTTCCACGTAAAATCGAGTAGATTTAGTTTGTATCACGTCTACTTTTACGCACCATAAAAAGTTTCCATGACATACAATGACTGTCCTAAAGCCTTTTAAGCCTAATAACTTCACTAGTTAAGCCCACAGAATCAGTATATCTATCATTTTCCAAGGTTGGATCAATTTTCTGTTAAACATAGCAAACGAACTTCTTACGAAGTAGTAGACTTGAAAAATAATTTCATTTCCCTTAAAAAATTTTGACTTCAATCGCCCCGATCAAATCAAGTCTTCAGGTCAACGGCTATCCCGAAGATCCAATGGATCAGCTGGACCGACCACACACTAGTATGTGTCCTTCTAACTAAGTATGATCGACTAATTTTAAGCGAAAGAATGAAAACTCATCATAAACCGCCCCGGTCACTTTCAGTCATCTGGTTAATGGCTATCCTGATATTCTACAAGTAGAATTGAGGACCAAACATATCCTAAGACATGTCCTTCAAACTGTGGTAACCGAGATAATTTTAAGCGATACTGACGTTTTTTTTTTTTTTTTTTATATCTTGAAAAGCATGGTTACTCGGGATTGATCATCCCATTCAAGTCAATAAGGTTTTGAAATCTCGTTTTGTCAAACGCTTTAGTATATAAATCAGCGAAATTATCAAGCGTATCCACCTTTTCAAGCACAATCAGTTTCTTCTCAGCACAATCCCGTATAAAATGATGACGTATGTCAATATGTTTAGTTTTACTGTGCTTCACGGGATTGTTAGTTACTGAGATAGCAGCTGTGTTATCAATGCAAATAGGAGTAAGTAAGAAATTCAGACCATAGTCGCGCAACTGTTGTTGAATCCAAAGAACCTGGGAGCAGCAGTTGGATGCTGCCATGTATTCTGCCTCACAGGTTGAAATTGCGACTGAAGTCTGCTTCTTGCATTGCCACGACACCAATCTGCCACCAAGAAACTGACATCCTCCAGTTGTTGATTTCCGACTCTGATTGCACCCTCCATAATCAGAATCTGTGTAAGCGACTAGCTCCAAGTCTCCTCCTCTCGGGTACCACAACCCCAGCTTCGGCTTGCCCTTGAGATACCGCAGTATCCTCTTCGCACCCTTCAAATGAGATTCTTTTGGGTTTGCCTGAAAGCGTGCACAAAGACAAACAGCAAACATTATATCAGGCCTAGAAGCAGTTAAGTACATTAAAGAACCTATAATTGCCCGATATTGAGTTGGGTCCACATCTGCATCACCGTCTGACTCAGCACCCAATTTGTGATTGACGCAGACTGGAGTATCAAATGGAGAGCTGTCCTCCATCTTGAATCGTTTGAGAACATCATGGACATACTTGGTCTGATGAATGAACATCCCATCCTTCTTCTGATCAACCTGCAATCCTAAAAAGAAAGTTAGTTCACCCATAGCACTCATTTCAAACCTTTTCTTCATGACGGCCTCAAACTCTTGACACATGGGGACTTTTGATGCAGCAAAGATAATGTCATCCACGTAGACTTGCACTAGCAGGAAGTCGCTTCCTTGTCTCTTCACAAACAGTGTGCTATCAATCTGACCTCTTTCAAACCCATTTTCAAGTAAGTAATCTGATAAAGTTGAGTACCAGGCACGAGGTGCCTGATGTAATCCATACAATGCCTTGCTTAACTTGTACACGTGGTCTGGAAAGTCTGGGTCAGGAAAACCCGGAGGCTGCTCAACATACACAACCTCATCAACTTTCCCATTCAGAAACGCACTCTTCACATCCAACTGAAATACCTTCATCTTCTTATAAGCAGCAAATGCCAAAAACAATCTAATGGCTTCCAATCTTGCCACAGGAGCGGACACTTCATTATAATCAATCCCCTCTTGTTGATTAAATCCTTTAACGACTAGCCTCGCCTTGTTTCTAATAATAATCCCTTTCTCATCTTTCTTGCACTTAAACACCCATTTTGTGCCTATCGCATGCACATTCTTCGGTTTTTCAACCAAATCCCATACTTCCATTTTCTTGAACTGAGCCAACTCTTCTTGCATGGCTTCGACCCACGAGCTGTCCTTTAGAGCCATTTGATAATTCTTTGGTTCAATCTGGCTTATAAAGCAGGTGTACAAGCAATCGTTGATTATCCCTGTCTCCTAGATGCTTGTGTAAACACAGGTGTGCTCATTCAAGCTACGTCTAGTTTGTACACCGGAGGACACATCACCAATCACATTCTCCAAAGGGTGATCTTTATGAATTCTCGTGGTCGGTACAGAACCGACATGCAAATTGTCTTCCAAGTTAGATGAGAGCTCGTCTATGGTTGTTTCATGCTGAGAGTGAAATGGATTGAAAAATTCTTCTTCAGTCGAGGCAACAGGGGTATCGATAGCATTTGATGATGAAGGTTGACATTTATCGATCAGCTGTCTTTGCAATAGATTTTCTTCCTCATCAAGGATCATCTTCATAGCAACTCTCTCTTCTTCTTCAGCAATATCCAAATACGGTATGTTAAAAGACTTAAAAAGTTTAACGTAGTCGAAAAACTCAGCAGGTCCGTTGCTTGGTTTTGGCGGTTGGTAACTTGTGATATCGGTGTTACACACCACGTCAACCTTGCTGGTCGATGTATTAAAGACACGTCTGTTGGGAGTCCCAACAACATAACCGACTAAGATTCCTTCATCGGCTACTTCACCAAATTTAGAATTTGTCTTTAAAATCGAACAAGGGGACCCGAATGGTTCAAGACCACTCAAGTTGGGCTTTCTCCCATGCATAAGCTCATAACACGTTTTACCAAGTCTTTTAACAGTTAAGACTCTATTCAGAACATAACAGGCTGTAGCAACAGCTTCAGCCCAAAACACCACAGGAAGCTTCGAATCAGCCAGCATTGTTCTGGCTCCTTCAATTAACGTTCTGTTCTTCCTTTCAGCCACTCCATTCTGTTGCGGTGTATACGGAGCGCTGTATTGGTGTTCAATCCCTTTCTGAAGGCAGAAGATCTCCATCTCAAAATTCTTGAACTCCGTTCCATTGTCACTTCTGATGAACTTAACCCTTTTATCCATAACGTTCTCAACTTTGGTAATCAAATTCTTCACCATCTGAGCCGTTTCATCTTTTGATTTCAGGAAATATACTCACGAGTATCGTGAGTAGTCATCAGTGATCACCAAGCAGTATGAAGTACCTCCTAGACTTTTTGCATTCACGGGACCGAAGAGATCCATATGAAGCAATTCTAGGGTACTGGCAATTGAATTGACCTTCTTGGTGTGATGGGATTTCTTGTGCTGCTTTCCCTTCTTGCACGGTAGACATTTGTCTTCAAAATTGAAATTTTTCAAGGGAACGCCCAGCACAAGTCCATTCTTGACAATGTGGTTCATCTTCCGAAGATGAATGTGTCCCATTCTCCTATGCCACAATTCGGACTCTGATTCGCTCGCTTTTGTCATAAGGCATGATTCTTCCGAGGCCATTTCAGTCGACCTCATATCCATAATGTACGTATTCCTATCACGTGGAGCCTTCATCACAATCCACTCCTCTGGTATCTGAAAACCAGGATGTAACACAATTGCTTCATTCTTTGTGAAATGTACGGTGTACTCCTTATCACAAATCTGCGACACACTCAGCAGATTGTGCTTCAATTCTTCGACAAAGTTAACTTTCTCCAATGTCATCTTTCTGTTCGACACCGTTCCCATTCCTGTAATCTTTCCTCCACTTTCACCGGCAAAGCTCACTCTCCCTCCTTGAACAGGTTTCAAATCGTGTAACAAGTATTTGTTACCCGTCATGTGCCGAGAACAGCTGCTATCTACAACCCAAAGATTGTTGGCAGCCCTGTTCAACTGTTCCTGCACAATAAAGCAAAAGATTAGAATTTAGGGACCCAAGACCAATTGGTCTTGGATCTATACATCCCGAACTTCGGCTTTTCAAAGTTAGTACTTTGATAATTCCTGTAAGTCCTACTTGGATACCTCCTTGTAGATTGATTGTGAGGCCTTCCAAACCTTAATGAATTGAAAGAATTATAGCTTGTGGTTTGGTTATTAGTAGTGTAAAACTGAGATTTGTTTCTATGAAAACCTGAATTAGTCACATTTTTGAATTTTGAATGGTTTTCATTTTTAGCAGTATGATAATTACTATTAGGCATATTCTCAGTTTTAGTAGGTCTCACACCTCTGAATCGCTGCTTCAGAGGGCAATCTGCAACAAGATGTCCTAATTTATTACATCTAAAACAACACCTATGCTCAACTTTTTTATCAACCGGTGTTTTAGATGTCGAGGCTTTATTACCGCCCGTTTGTCTCACATATAGTGGGACATACGGGTTTAGTGGAGTACTCTTTTTATTCGTCTTATCTTTCTCTCCACCATTGGGTAATACCACCTCCTCTTTTGCCTTATCAGACTCGGATGACTTATCCGAATCCGATGAGACTGGACTTGGATCAGAAATTATAACACTTGAAACAGGCGATCTTGTTTCGCCTCCACTAACATTTGGTTCTTTACACGTTACTTTAACTGGTACTGTCTGAGCAACCTCAAAGTCAACAGATTTCTGAACACTAGGGTTAAAAGTGTAATTGTGATTATACGGTGGTGGAACCTCATGATAACCAATTCCTCCTCTCTTAATAGAGGAACCTTGATCACTAACAAGGTGATCAAGAATAGCAGAGGAATTTCTGAACTGCTCTAGTTTTCTATTTAGTTCCACCACTTTTACCTGGTGATCAGCTATCTGTTTTTCTCTATCAGCAATTAGTTTGGTTTTTTCTTCCAAAACTTCATAGCTTAAATCAATCACTTCAATTTTTTCAGCAAGTTTTGTTTTTAGACTTTTAACATCTTTTTCACAAGCTTTTATTTTGACTTTATAGCTATTTTCTCTTGCTTTTGTAAAATGATGATCTTTTTTTAAGGTTATAAATTCAGCATCCAACCTAACATACTGATCGGTTATAGTTGCTAATTGCTCAGACAAGTTTTCACATTTAGAACATGTAGTTTTAGAACATACCTCTGAGAGCTGGTCTTTAACATCTGCCATGAGAGCTTTTTCTTCTCCGGTAACCTTCTTACTTTCTTCAGTTTCAACCTTCGCCAAATTTGCCTGCTCAAAAGTTTCTTTAGACAGCAGGTTCCAGTTGTATTCACCATCTTCTCTGGACATCATGGCACTATAATCTTTTCTACCCTCATTATGCTGTGTAGACCTTCCCTGACTTCGTTCTACACGCTCATTCCTGCATTCCTTTGCAAAGTGACCGTTTTGCTGACAATTGTAGCATCTTACCTTCGACTTGTCGAACCCCGGTCTTCCACCGACAAACTTTCTTCCTGTCTTATTCATAAACCTTTTCACCCTTCTCACGATCATGGCCATCTGCCATTGTAGATCCATTTCTTCCATATCATCAGCATCTATTTGGTCATAGTCTTCATCCAACATAGCTGGATCAACAATTTTCCCTTGAATATAGTTCTCATAGGAAACAATGAAAGAAGCATAAAGACCAAACTGCTCTTCAGCAGACTTGACACTCATAGGCATCTTGGAGTAGTTGTTGCTGGGAATACTTGGAGAGCAACTACTCTTGCTTACCTGGGGTTGAGAACCACTCGATCCACCTGCTACATAGCAAACATCACCATTTGTGTTGACTGACACATGCCCCTCATGTGATGAGTTTGCGCTCGACTCTCCCTTCGAGTAGTAGGCAGCAGATTCAGTCTTCGATCCTGAGCTAGTGTTGACTTTAGCTCCATACATACCTGGATCTTGAACCTGATCCGTAGGTGTCCCTTTTCTGACCATGTTAAGCTCAAAGGTTCTGAGCTTGTTGACTGCCGTTTCTAGATCATATGTGGGAAAGTCTTTGTCTTCCCTCATCAGCACAGTGTACATCTCCCATTTTGGTGGGAGAGCATCCAGAAGCTTCTCAACTATTTCTTCTTCTCGGTAGGAAATTGAATAGTTGCTCAATTCAGTCATCAGATGGTAATATCGAGTGATAATATCATCTAAAGATTCATTCTTCAAATACTTGAAGACTGAGAACTGGGTTTTGAGCAGTTTTATCTTTGAAGCACGGATTCCTACATTCCCTTCAAATCTGTTCTCAAGAGCTTCCCAAAGCTCTCATGCTGACGTATACTTTCTAAACGTATGAAGGATTTCTTGTGGAAGAGCCATAGTAATAGCAGCATGAGCCTTGCTTTCGGCCTCATACATCTTTTTCTCTTCTTCTTCCATTTTGCTATACTTTTTGATTTGATCACGACCTTCATACTCCATAACTGGTGGAATATAACCATCCTGGATGCATACCCACATCTTCGCATCCTGGTATTTGACGTATTGTATGAACCGATCCTAACATGCAACGAAATCGGTTCCCTTCAGCAATCTTGGGGCCTTAGTAGCTGACCCTGCTTCAACTTCCATCTTCACTAACTCAGAGATGTTAATCGACGACATCTTTCCCGAAAAGTAAGAAACCTGAAAAATTAATTTTTTTTTTTAAATACTGTAGGCGAAGTTACGGATAACTTCGCTGAAGAACTTCGCTGATGATTAACTTCGCAGATGATTAACTTCGCTGAAGAACTTCGCTGATGATTAACTTCGCTTAAGGTAAGCGAACTTAGGAGGTAGGCGGAGTTGTAGAGAACTTCGATGAGTTAGGCGAACTTGAGAAGGTAGGCGAAGTTGGGGATAACTTCGCTTAACCTTATATCTTCGCCGAAACCCTACGAACAGTGACGGCAACTTCGCCTGATGAACACGGACGTTTTTGCAGATCTGAAATCTGGATTTTACGAGGTTTTTGATGGTGCAAAGGCTTGAATACTGTGGTAGGAGGTAAGATTGACACAAAAACACCGAAAACACGTCCCGCGAATAGTCGAAACGGGACGATTTCTACACCCGCGTGAATATCCCGAACCACACAATCGAGCAAATGCTCTGATACCAATTGTAGGTTCCCTGAACGGATCTCACGAGATATCTCGATCAACTCAGGTGCGGAATCCCTGCGTAGATCGTTACGAGCGTAGAACACACGAATCAAACACACACGATACGATAAACGAACACGTTATATTATAACTCGAACACGTGATACGATATCACTATTACAGACTCACGTTACCGAACAAACAAAACGGTAACTAATTGATTAACCTATTCTCAAGCCGTAACCTATATATAAATACACGACAACTTCGCCTGGCATGTTCAGGCGAAGTTGTCCATAACTTCGCTTGTCCTAACAAGTTCGCCTAGGCGAACTTGTTAACAACTTCGCTTAAGACAAATACAAAACATAATTAACATTATAGACTCGATTACAGACACTAGACTATGAACTACTGACATTATGCACCAACAAGCCGACTTAGAGGATTAACAACTAGAAGAAACCAAGGATCCTTGGATACTCTTCACCGATGGAGCGTCCAACGTAAGAGGAACAAGATTAGGTATCCTTCTGAAATCCCCATAGGGGGACATATTACCCCGTTCTATAGCCTGTGAGTTCCAAGCAACGAACAATGAGGCAGAGTATGAAGCTCTGATCGCATGTTTGCAATTTGCTAAATGCATGAGGGATCAGGTATCTTCAAGTATAAACAGATTCATTGTTGATTGCTAACCACTTTAATGGCTCATATGCTATTAAAGGAGAAAAACTAATCAAATATCTAGATGTTGTGAAGGAACTAGCAAAATCCTTCGAATTGTTTAGCATTGTACATGTACCAAGGGAAGAAATTGCTGGGGCAGATGCTTTGAAAAATTTAGCCTCATCATTGAAGATTCCAGAAGACACGAATATCCCAATCATTCATATACTCTCGCCAGCAATAAGAGAACAAGAAGTTGGGGAGATAACAACTGACATACAAATCGTACTTTGGGATCCATCATCCTCTAACAACCAAGGATCATGGATCTTCCCAATCATAAAATACATTCAAACTAGAGAGATCCCAGCCACGGAGAATCCTAAGGGTCTGTTTGGTATGAAGTAATGGAATAAGTGAAGGAATGGAATGGATGAGGTAATGGAAAGAACAACGGAATGAAATGGATCATTACCATTCCATTTTCTTGTTTGGTTTCCATATGAGAATGAAATGATTCATCACTTTATTAATATTAATAATAATAAATAATAATACAAATATTAATAATAACTAGTTTTTGGACCTATGCATTGTGGTGATATTACCAAGCCAAATAAAAATAATCGTAAAAACGTGAATCACGTATGCACGCAATGAAATGTTTTTAATTCACCAAATTTAAATCAATAATAATAATAATGTTGATAATATAATAATGATATTACATTGTATTATACAAATTAATAATATTAAAATACAACGGTAATAATAATAATAATAATAATAATAATAGTAATAATAATAATAATAATAATAATAATAATAATAATAATAATAATAATAATAATAATAATAATAATAATAATATAATTATTGTTGACTTTTCCATTCCTTGAAGGAATGAAAAGAATAACACCTTTTACCAAAGAATGAAAATGCTTAAAAAAGGAAAGAATTTCATTCCTTAGGAATGATCAATTCCATTACTTCATGACAACCAAACATGCTTAATTTCATTCCCTTGAAATGATCTATTTCATTCCACCTTTCATTTCTTCATACCAAACACTACCTAAATCTTTCAAACTCAAGGTATCACAGTACATTTTATTGCGTGATATGCTATACAGGAAATCTCTTGCAGGTCCATACTTGAGGTGCATCGAGAAATCTGAAATCCAAGAGGTGCTCAAAGACTTTCACGAAGGTGATTCCGGTAATCACACTGGAGGTAAAGCCCTGTTTTCTAGGATTCTAAGAACATGATACTTCTGGCCAATAATGAAGAGAGACGCCATGGAATACTCAAAGAAATGTGATGCTTGTCAAAGGCATGCAAATATCCTACATCAACCAGCAGAACCTATGTATCCTATATCCTCATCATGGCCTTTCATGAAGTGGGGCATGGATATTGTGGGTAAACTACCTAAGGCACCAGGAGGGAAAGTATTCATGCTTGCAATGACTGATTATTTTTCAAAGTGGATAGAAGCAGAAGCTTTTGTTCAAGTACGTGAAAAAGAGGTGATAAATTTCATTAAAAGATATATTATTACTGGTATCCCTTCAGAAATTATTTGTGACAATGGTTCCTAGTTTATCGGGAAAAGAACCACTAACTTTTGTGACAGCTGGGGCATCAAGATGATTACCTCTACTCCAGTTCAACCTCAAGCTAATGGTCAAGCAGAGTCTAGAAACAAGATAATCATCAACAACTTGAAGAAGAAGCTAGGATCCAAGAAAGGAAAATGGGCCGAAGAGTTACCCTATGTTCTTTGGGTTGACAGGACAACACCCAAGAATGCAACGAGCCAAACACCCTTCTTATTGGTGTTTGGATCAGAAGCAGTAATCCCTAAGGAGATGGTGGTTCATACAGCCATAACGAGCATTCCGTGATCCTGAGGTCAATACTGAAATCCTTCTCGAAGACTTGGATACTGTTGAAGAACTTAAAGACCTAGCCAAGATCAGAATGGCGGCATATGAACAAAGGGTAGCTGGGGCATACAACAAAAGCATAAGGATCAGAATATTTCAAGAAGGATATATGGTTTTGAGGAAAGCCTTCTAAAACACAACCAACCCAGCAGATGAAAAGCTAGAACCCAAGTGGGAAGGTCCTTATTTGATCGAGTCGGAAGTAGGGAAGGGGGCATATCATTTTCTCACTATGGAAGGCAACATGTTACCAAGAGCATGGAATGCTATCCACCTCAAGAAGTACTTTTTCCGATCGGGATCAAATATCCTCTGAGCATCGATTATCCTTAAAGGATCAAGGATCCCAAAATTGGTAATATTTATCTAATTACTTATTCCTTTAAGGTTCTTATTAGTTTAAGGATAACATATTCTTAACATTTATTTTTCCAAGTTTTAAGTAACAATGCAGGATATTAGTAAGATATTCAATGATCAATAGGTTGGCCACCTCTCCTTTACATTTAAGGTACTTTACTATTTCCCTTGGCCTAGCCCACGATTGGGTATGATCCCCGATGATCATATCCTCCAAGGTTTAAAGGTTTTCACCTTTCTTATAAATTAGAGTTTCTACACTCTCGCCCGGAGCGCACACTATCCAACGTATAGTGGGGCAGCGGGACCAGTACACGTTTAGTGGCTGACAATTTCGTTGTCTTCGGCTATATAGAGGATCCTACGATTTATGGTAGACGTACCATACCACCGGTTTATAATTTTTTCACGCTATCTCAAGACAAAGGTTTCTAACATTTTCATATTAGCTAGGTTTTGGCGTTTTAACGTCACTCACGTTTGGGCTAAATCCTGGTTTGGGCGAGTCCCCAGTTGACATCTGTATCCTTGGGCCAGTCCCCAGTTTGGGATTATCCCCAGCTTGGTTTTAAAAATTGAGAGGTGAACAAAAGCGATGAGGTCTAAAACCAAAGCGCGAAGCGCAAAAAGCGAAAGCTTTTCGTATATGAGGCGTAAGGTTTTTATATAATTTTTTTAAATATATATCTTATGGTTTTAGCATCCCAACTCTAAATGTAGCAATAAATAGGTGTTATATATGATTCAATATATAAATTATCTACATGTACAGCCTAAAAAACATGTTTTGATGCATGAAAACGACATATGTACGAAAGGCGCTCGCTTCGGGTTCGCCTCAGCTTCGCCCCAGGCCGCTTTTTGCCTAAACATCGCGCCTCACTCTTGCCTTTTGAACATTGCTCGCCTTGAGTAGGAAAAAGCGATGAAGCTCTCGCCTTAGGTCGCCTCTCGCCTCGGCTCACCGCAGGCACGCTTTTTTAAACCAAGGTCCCCAGTATTTGGGCTTATCCCCATTTTAACACCAGTATTTGGGCTTGTCCCCTAGTTTAACACCAGTTTGGGCTTGTCCCTAGTTCACGGGCTTCTCTCCAGTTACATGGGCTTGTCCCCAGTTTATTTTATGGGCTTGCCCCCAGCTTAATGGGTCTAACCCCGATTAATCTTACAAGTTGTTTGCAACAGATATTCTAAGTCCAATTAAGAAGATCAAGACTTATGGATTCAAAATCCTTAGATTGCATCTACAAGGATCACAGAAGGGGTATTACTTATGGTAACTTTGGTCTAATTGGGCCTTACGTTATGGTTTCTACTTATAAGTTACATTTGTTTAACTAAAATCTTTATAAACCCTTTTACTTAAGAGTTTAAAATCTTTAAGTTAGTTTTGCAAGGATATTCTATCCTAAAATTTTTACTTAAAGTTATTTCTTAAAAATTTCAATAAAGCTAAAGCTATATCAAACAAACTTTCACAATAACACGCAAATAGTTAAAAGATTTATATTATTAAACATAAATCACATGGACTTACCCAAAATCCTTAACTCGGATTTCACCATACAAAAGATGGACTATCCACCCGGGTTAAGCAGGTGTTACTAATTGTAAATAGAGTGCAGGAAAAGATAAAAAGACAAGGGCACCAAAGGCTTCACCCCACAAACAGAGGATCCATCCACCTTTGCCATCCCTTGAAATTGTCTTAAGGATCACTGATCCTTCAACCTAATTACTATTGTCTGTTACAAACCATAAGCCATTATCCTAAAAAACATAATCAAAGCAAAATAAAAAACGGGCTCTGGCCTTGTCTTTGATATCCTTCATCGCCCGTTAAGGCAACATCCTCGCCTTCTGCCTCACCTGCTTCTTCTCCAGTCCCCATCACTTCCTTCGCCCCGCTAGTTCCAGCTCCATCTGCCATGGTCACATCTTCCTCACCACCAAGAGACACCAAATTCGCCTTCCACTTCTCAACATCCCATACAACCTTGTCGAAAGCAGGATCACCAGCCTCAGTCGCCATCTTGATCCTAGCCTGCAAAACTGTTCTCGTTGCCCACATCTTTGCTTCTTCGGTAGCTTGGTTCACCTCTTCTTGGCGTTGGGCTTCTGCCGAGGATAGTTGATCCTCCAACTACTTGTTGTCCTTCGAGAGATGGATTAAGGCTTTATCCTTGGTGACCATAGAACTTCCCATCCCGGACAGCTTCTCACTCATCTGGTTCATAACTTTTTCATAGTGGTCTTTGCAAGCGTTCACAGCTTGTAACCAACAGTTAAGTGAAGATTAGAAGGATGTTGGATCCTTAAATTCAAGACGACAGGATACTGGATGCTTACAGTGAGGATCACATCAAAGTGGGTTTCGGGTTCAGAAGATCTCTTTCTCTTGGAAGCGGCTGACTTGGCTCTGGTAGTTGCAGTCTTTGGCTCGGAAGTGGTTGCTGCCCTCAAAGCCTCCTTCTTGATATTTTGAGGAGTAATCATGATGTCAATATCCTCCAAAGAGAACTTGCTGGCGAACTTCTGAGATTTTTGAGCACCTACAGGGATAATTAAGAGTTAAGTATTCTATCTAATATTATTTATTTCAAATTATTATGCTAATCTTACTTGACAAGTTGGAGTCTGAGGAGATTTCACAAAAAGCTTAAACGAATCGGGCTTGAAAAGTTCTAACCTCCGAATCCAGGGCAAGAAATCATTTTGTTTTTTCTTATGTTCCATGTAGCTTGGCCAGGGAAGCAAAGTTCTCAAATGCAAATAAAAGAAAGAAAGAAGATTCAAAGTTAGATCAGTCATCGCGGATTGTGTCTTTGTATCTCGGATCCTACCCTTTCTGACGCATTTTATCAGTAAATCAGCCCCACCAGGTATGGAGTTGCGATTCACAAAGAAGAACTGATTCCTCCAAAAGGAATCGTTCAAGGTTACTTTTGAAATCCGATGGGGTTGTCGAGGTTTGGACTTCAGTATGAACCGACTTGGACCATGAGTGGTTAGGGTATAAAGGTGAGACAGTTTTGGGATGCCGAAATCGATATTCTCTTCCTCAATAATTCTCTCTATGGTGCCTAGAACCCTCCAATTCATGGGCATAGCTTGAATATGCGATATGCCGGTGGTTTCGAAGAAACTCTGTGTGAAAGGGGAAAATGATAAGTGTAGCCAATGAGAAAGGGACAAGCCGGAAAGCACACCCAGGTTTGAGAGTAAACATCATATCGGACGCCGGAATCGTACGGTCGGAAAACGGTTTCCGGTGGAAACAGTGATCGGAATTCATCGATCTCGGGGTCAGTAAACTTGCATATCTGCATAGATGGATTGGCTATAAGGTTTTGAGGTTGCATCTCCGTCAAACCGGGGTCATCGGAAGACTGGTCGGACTGTTTAGAGGGAGGAGAAGAAGAAGAGGCGACAGACATGTTTATCAGAATATTAAAATAATAAAGAGAGAAGGAAGAATACTGTTGGTACATGTGTGTCAGTAGTTCATAGTCTAGCATTTGTAATCGAGTCTGTAATGTAATTATGTTTATGATTATATTTATGTTTTTGTACGTGCGAAGTTGTCAACAAGTTCGCTCAGGCGAACTTGTTGAACCAGCGAAGTTATTGACAACTTCGCCTATGGCGAAGTTGTCGTGTATATAAACTGTTCAGCGGAACAGTTTGGGTGTTGGTTTTTTAGGTTTTCGTTTAAGTTGTTCAGTGAACGTGTTACGTGTAAGTGTCTGTAATAGTGACCTCGAGTCACGTGTTCGGTTATCAATACAACGGTTTCTTTCATTGCTCGTGTGTTTGGTTTATACATATTCTGCACTCGTATCTAACTACGCAGGGATTCCGCACCTGCGCAGATAGCGACATCCCGTGTACGATCCGTCCAGAATCCTACAATTGGTATCAGAGCCATCGGCTCGATTGTGAGGTTCGGGATTTCACGCGGGTGTAGAAAACGTCTCGTTTGACCTATTCGCGGGACGTGTTTTTGTTGGGATTGTGTTTTACTCGTGTTTGACAGTCATTTTCAAGCCATTACATCGATCGGAAACTGCTAGATTGACGAAATCAGATCTGAACAGTTTCCTTGTTCATCGGGCGAAGTTAACGTTCTTCAGGCGAAGTTGCCGTCACAGGAAGTAGGGTTTCGGCGAAGATATAAGGATTAAGCGAAGTTAACCACAACTTCGCCTACCTCATAAGTTTGCCTCAGCGAAGTTATCCTTAACTTCGCTTACCTCCCAAGTTCGCTTACCTCCTAAGTTCGCTCATTCTAAGCGAAGTTATTTTTAACTTCGCCCAGTCAAGCGAATTTAAGACCCAGCGAAGTTACACTTTCCAGCGAAGTTAACTTTCAGCGAAGTTATTCTTAATTTCGCCTACTGTGCTGTTTGGAAGATTTTTTAAATTTTCGGGTTTTCGTGTTTTCGCAAAGATGTCGTCAATTAACATCTCCGATTTAGTCAAGATGGAAGTAGAAGCGGGGTCAGCCACTAAGGCCCCGAGGTTGATGAAAGGAACTGACTTCGTGGCATGGAAGGACAGATTCATCCAATACATTAAATACCAGGATGCAAAAATGTGGGTGTGCATCCAGGATGGATATATCCCTCCAACTATGCAATACGAAGGTCGTGATGTGGTTAAGAAGTATAGCAAAATGGAGGACGAAGAAAAGAAAATGTATGAGGCCGATAGCAAGGCCCATGCAGCTATAACTATGGCACTTCCTCAAGAGGTTCTCCACACTTTCAGAAAGTACACTTCTGCGAGAGAGCTTTGGGATGCTCTTGAAAATAGATTCGAGGGGAATGTGGGTATCCGTGCATCGAAGATTAAACTTTTGAAGACCCAGTTCTCCGTCTTCAAATTTTTGAAGAACGAATCACTGGATGATATTATCACTAGATACTATCATCTAATGACAGAGCTTAGCAATTATTCGATTGCTTACCGAGAAGAAGAGATCGTTGAAAAGCTTCTCGATGCTCTCCCACCGAAGTGGGAAATGTACACCGTTCTTATGAGGGAAGACAGAGACTTTCCGAATTATGATTTGGAAACGGCAGTAAACAAGCTCAGAACGTATGAGCTTAATATGGTTCGAAAAGAAACACCAACAGATCAGATACAAGACCCTGGTATGTAAGGTGCAAAGGTTAACACAGGCTCAAGTTCGAGGCCTGAAACAGCTGCTTATTACTCAAAAGGGGAGTCAGGTTCTGACTCTTCTCATGAAGGAAACGTTTCTGTAAACTCAAACGGTGATGTCTGTTTCGTTGCTGGAGGATCAAGTACTTCAAAGCCTCAAGCATCCACAAGTGGTTTCTCTGCAAATGCCTCAAGCAATAATTATTCCAAGATGCCTATGAGTGTAAAATCTGCTGAAGAGCAGTTTGCAGTCTATGCATCATTTATTGCTTCCTACGAAAACTACATTCAGGGGAAGATTGTGGACCCTGCTGTTCTGGATGAGGATTACGACCAGATCGATGCTGATGATCTGGAGGAGATGGATTTGCAATGGCAAATGGCAATGATTGTGAGGCGAGTTAAACGGTTTATGAAGAAAACTGGGAGAAAGTTTGTTGGTGGTAGGCCTGGATTCGACAAATCTAAGGTAAGGTGCTATAATTGTCAGCAATACGGGCACTTTGCCAAAGAATGCAGAAATGAAAGAGTTGAACGTGGACAAGGTCGGCCTACACAACACTCTGGATTTAACAGAGAGATTAATGCCATGTTGACCAGAGAAGCAGGTGAGTACAATTGGAACCTGCATTCAAATGAATCTGGTGAGCAAGCGAACATGGCTGAGGCTGAAGCTGAAGAATGTGAGAAGGTTGATGGAATTGAGAAAGCTACTGAAGAAGAAACCGCTTTCATGGCAGATGACAAGGATAATCGCTCCGAGGTAAGTACTAAGAATATTTGTACAAGTTGTGAGAATTTGTCTGAGCAACTTACAACGATAACTGATCAGTACGTCCGTTTAGATGCTGATTTTAAAACTATTAAAGAAGATCACCATTTTACGAAAGCAAGAGAAACAAGTTATAAAATTAAAATAAAAGCATGTGAAAAGGACATTCAAAGCTTAAAAACTAAACTTGCTGAGAAAATTGAAATAATTGATCTTAGTTATGAAGTCTTAGAAGAAAAAACTAAATTGATTGCTGATCGGGATAAACAGATTGCTGACCACCAGGTGAAGGTGGTGGAATTGAACAGCAAACTTGAGCAGTTCAGGAATTCCTCGGCCATCCTAGATCACCTCGTGAGTGATCAAGGTACCTCTGCAAAGAGGGGAGGAATCGGATATCACGAGGTTCCACCACCCTTTAACCACAACTATACTTATAATCCGAGTGTTCAGAAATCTGTTGATTTCGAAGTTCCTCAGACAACTCCAATCAAGATTACAAGTGTAGAACCAAGTGTTAGCTGTGGCGAAACAAGTTCGCCTGTTTCTAGTATGAATATTTCTGTTTCGAGTCCAGTCTCATCGGATTCGGATAAGTTGTCCGAATCTGGTCAGACAAAAGAGAAGGTAGGGTTACCCACCGGTGGAGATAAAAATAAAATTTCTAAAAAGAGTTCTCCACTCAATCCGTACGTCCCACCTTATGTGAGACGAACGGCTGGTAACACTGCCTCTACATCCAAACCAACATTTGACAAGAAAATGGAGAGTCGATGTTGCTTTAGATGTAACAAGTTAGGACATCTAGTTGCAGATTGCCCTTTGAAGCCGAGATTCAGAGGTGTGAAGCCAAATAAAACTGAGTATAAGCGTCATTTTGTTACTGCTAAAAATGAAAACTTTACAAAATGCCAGAATGTAACGAATTCAAGTTTTCATAAAAACAAACCTCAGTTTTACAACCAAACCACAAGATATAACACTTACAATTCACAAAGGTTTGGGAGGCTTTACCCTCAATCTGCAAGGAGATTTCCTAACAGGACTTACAGAAATTATCCTGATGCTAACTTGAGAAAGCCAGGGTACGGGACGTATCGATCCAAGACCAATTGGTCTTGGGTCCCAAGATTCTAACTCTTTGTTTTATTGTGCAGGAACAGTTGAACAGGGCTGCCAACAATCTCTGGATTGTAGATAGCGGCTGTTCCCGGCACATGACGGGCAACAAACACTTGTTGCAAGATTTAAAACCTGTTCAGGGAGCAAGAGTTAGTTTTGCTGGTGAGAGCGGTGGAAGGATTACTGGTAGAGGAACAGTGTCGAATGGGAGAATGACACTTGAGAATGTAAACTTTGTGGAGGAGTTAAAGCACAATCTTCTGAGTGTGTCGCAGATTTGTGATAAAGATTACACTGTCCATTTCACGAAGAATGAAGCGATAGTATTGAAGCCTGGTTTTCAGATACCAGACGAATGGATAGTAATGAAAGCTCCACGTGAAACGAATACATATGTGATGGACATGAGGTCTACTGAGATGGCCACCGGAGAATCTTGTTTAATGACAAAAGCAAGCGAACCAGAATCAGAATTGTGGCACAGGAGAATGGGACATATTCATCTTCGGAAGATGAACTTCATTGTCAAGAATGGGCTTGTGATGGGCGTTCCCTTAAAAAGTTTTAACTTTGAAGACAAATGCATAGCCTGCAAGAAGGGAAAACAACACAAGAAATCCCATCTCACCAAGAAGATCAATTCAATTGCCGGTACTCTAGAACTACTTCATATGGATCTCTTCGGTCCCGTGAATGTAAAAAGTCTAGGTGGTACTTCTTACTGCTTGGTGATAACTGATGACTACTCGCGATACTCGTGGGTATATTTTCTGAAAACGAAAGACGAGACGGCTCAGATGGTGAAGAATCTAATTACAAAAGTTGAGAATGTCATGAGTAAATCAGTTAAATACATCAGAAGCGACAATGGGACAGAGTTCAAGAACTTTGAAATGGAAATCTTCTGTCTTCAGAAAGGAATTGAACATCAATACAGCGCTCCGTATACTCCGCAACAGAATGGAGTGGCTGAAAGGAAGAACCGAACGTTAATTGAAGGAGCCAGAACTATGCTGGCAGACTCGAAGCTTCCTGTGATGTTCTGGGCTGAAGCAGTTGCTACAGCCTGCTATGTTCTGAATAGGGTGTTAACCGTTAAGAGACTTGGAAAAACTTGTTACGAGCTTATGCCTGGAAGGAAGCCCAACTTGTGCGGTCTTGAACCATTTGGGTCTCCTTGTTCGATTTTGAAGACTAATTCGAAATTTGGTGAAGTAGCCGATGAAGGAATCTTAGTCGGTTATGTAGTTGGGACTCCCAACAGACGGGTCTTCAATACTTCGACTTGCAAGGTGGAGGTGGTTTGTAACACCGACATTACTAGTTACCAATCGCCAAAACCAAGCAATGGACCTGCTGAGCTTTTCGACTATGTTAAGCTCTTTAAGTCGTTTAAAGTACCTGATTTAGAAATTTCTGAAGAAGACGAAAGAGCTGTGACGAAGATGATACTTGATGAGGAAGAGAATCTATTGCAACGACAGCTGATTGAGAAATCTCAACCTTCCACATCAAACACTATTGGTACCCCTACTGCCTCAACTGAAGATGAATTTATTAATCCTTTTCACTCTCAGCCAGAAACAACCATAGATGAGATCTCTTCAAATTTGGAAGATAATTTGCATGTTGGTGCTGTTCCGACCACGAGAATTCACAAAGATCACCCATTGGAGAATATTATAGGTGATGTGTCCTCCAGTGTACAAACCAGAAGTAGCTTGAATGAGCACACCTGTGTTTATACAAGCATAAAAGAAACGGGTATAATGAATGAATGTTTGTACTCCTGCTTTATAAGCCAAATTGAACCAAAGAATTATCAAATGGCTTTAAAGGACAGCTCGTGGGTCGAAGCCATGCAAGAAGAGTTGGCTCAGTTCGAGAAAATGGAAGTTTGGACTTTGGTTGAAAAACCAAAGAATGTGCACGCTATAGGCACAAAATGGGTGTTCAAGTGTAAGAGAGATGATAAGGGAATTATCGTAAGAAATAAGGCGAGGCTGGTTGTTAAAGGTTTTAATCAGCAAGAGGGTATTGATTACAATGAGGTGTTCGCTCCTGTTGCCCGGTTAGAAGCGATTCGATTGTTTTTGGCGTTTGCTGCATTTAAAAAGATGAAGGTATTTCAGTTGGATGTGAAGAGCGCGTTTCTAAACGGGAAAGTTGATGAGGTTGTGTATGTTGAGCAACCTCCGGGTTTTCCTGACCCAGACTTTCCTGATCACGTATACAGGTTGAGCAAGGCGTTGTATGGGTTACATCAGGCACCTCGTGCCTGGTATTCAACGTTGTCAGACTACTTGCTGGAAAACGGTTTTGAAAGGGGTTTGATCGACAGTACGTTGTTTGTGAAGAGAGAAGGATGCGACTTCCTGCTGGTTCAAGTCTACGTGGATGATATCATTTTTGCTGCATCAAGAGTATCCATGTGTCAGGATTTTGAGGCTGTCATGAAGAAACGATTCGAGATGAGTGCTATGGGTGAACTAACTTTCTTTCTAGGATTGCAGGTTGATCAGAAGAAGGACGGGATGTTCATTCATCAAACGAAGTACGTTCATGATGTGCTGAAGAGATTCAAGATGGAGGACAGTTCTCCATATGACACTCCAATCTGCGTCAATCACAAATTGGGCGTTGAATCAGATGGTGACGCAGATGTGGACCCAACTCTGTATCGGGGCGATAATAGGTTCATTAATGTATTTAACTGCTTCTAGGCCTGATATAATGTTTGCTGTTTGTCTTTGTGCACGTTTTCAGGCAAATCCGAAAGAATCTCATTTGAAAGGTGCAAAGAGGATACTACGGTATCTCAAGGGCAAGCCGAAGCTAGGGTTGTGGTACCCAAAGGGAGGAGACATTGAACTGGTGGCATATACAGATTCTGATTATGGAGGATGCAATCAGAGTCGGAAGTCGACAACAGGAGGCTGTCAGTTTCTTGGAGGAAGATTAGTTTCCTGGCAGTGCAAGAAACAGACATCAGTTGCAATCTCAACATGCGAAGCTGAATACATGGCAGCATCCAACTGCTGCTCTCAGGTTTTGTGGATTCAGCAACAATTACGCGACTATGGTCTGAATTTCTTACTCACTCCTATTTTAATTGATAACACTGCCGCCATCTCAGTAATTAACAATCCCGTGAAGCACAGTAAAACTAAGCATATTGACATTCGTCATCACTTCATACGGGATTGTGCTGAGAAGAAACTGATCAAGATCGAAAAGGTTGATACGCTAGAAAATTTTGCTGATCTGTTTACAAAAGCGTTTGATAAATCCAGATTTCAAAACCTAATTGAGCTGAACGGGATGATCAATCCCGAGTAACCATGTCTTTGTGTTTATTAAAAAAAAAAAAAAAAAAAAAAACGTCACTATTGCTTAAAATTAGTCGGTTACCTCCGTTTGACGGACATATCCACGGATATGTTTTGGTCTTCGTTTCTACTTAGAAAATGAGAGTCGCCATTAACCAGATGACTGAAAGTGACCGGGGCAGTTATGATGTGTTTTCTTTCTGTCGCTGAAAATTAGTCGGTCATACATAGTTAGAAGGACACATACTGGTATGTGGTCGGTCCAGTTGATCCATTGGATCTTCAGGATTGCCGTTTACCTGAAGACTTTGACTTGATCGGGGTGACTGAAGTCAAAAGTTTTGTTAATGGGAAATGAAATTACTTTTCAAGTCTATTACTTCGTATGAAGTAAATGTGCTATGTTTAACAGAAAATTGATCCAACCTTGGAAAATGATATATATAATGATTGTGTGTGCTTAACTAGTGAAGTTATTAAGCTTAAAAGGCTTTAGAACAGTCATTGTATGTCATGGTAATTTTTATGGTGCGTAAAAGTGTATGTGATACTAACTACTCGATTTTACGTGGAAACTCCTTAAGAGTTTTGAATGCCTTCATACATATCTTTCCGAATGATAGGTAGAAAAGCGACTACCCAGTCATACACGAGCCCGTGAGTGTTCTGATTCCCGTAAAGAAAGCATTTCAAGACACTGCAGTGATCCAGATTCGGGACTTGCAGTGGTTTAGTACTCCGAAGTCTATAAGTATGTATCGTTCAAAAAAAAAAAAAAAAAAATGTGTATATTTTCAGTACTTATGAGTCATAGTCACAATCAAGACTTCTCAATTCTGGAGTAAGAAAAGAACGGGAAGCAGACAACGAGTATCTACAAGTTAATCAGACACTATGGGTCGAAGTCAATTCGGGGTGACTTGGGTATAGCCAAATACGCTTTGAGAATAGATAGAAGGCATTATTATCTTTGAGTTGTTGCCTACTTAAAATTTTGAGCTCAACTGAACCTTAATCCGTATCACAGAAACGATGAAAACCATTTAAGTTATTTACATGCCTACAACCTGTTTCTCTATGTCATAATACAGCTAAACACGGATCCAAGTGACAGTCACGTAGTTAGTATGATTCCTGTTAGGATCTTTTCTAAAAACGTAGTGGTCCATGACTAGACTGAAATTTGATCCCTTATTTCGTTAAATTTTTATAAGTTTTTCTATTTTTGAAGTTATATTATTTTATAACTGGTTACTTGGACATGATCATTTTTGTTTAACTCTTTTTGGAAGCTTCTAATGTTAAGTGCAAGATTCTTCAAACTTAAAGGGTTGATTTTGAAATTACGGGCGAAGTTGTTGAATTCGGCGAAGTTGTGCTTAAGCGTAACTTCGCCTGAACAAACTCTGCCCTATATAAAGACTTTGAAACAGTAACAGTTCATTATTCTCAACTTATTCCGGCGAATTTACAAATAATTCCGGCGAACTTGATTTCCTTTTCGATTTTGATCTTGTGTTTCCAGTTTCTATTATAATCGTGGGTATGTGTTGTCGATATCTCTCACAAAATTACTCGTTCATAATCGTTTTTAACCGGTTCGAGACCTCGGGTCGTCGAACCTTCAAAACCAAGATTTTCAACCTTATGTTACGTGTTCATGGACGAGCTTTACGTCTTAACACCATTATTATGTGTTGTTCGTCTCTCCTTGATCGTCAATTTGTGCGAAAACATCGGATCTTGGCCGATTGAATCTGAACAGTCGCCGTTTCAGATTCAGGCGAAGTTATGGTTTAGGCGAAGTTATCCGCAACTTCGCCTGAAGCTTAATTTCGCATGTGGCGAAGTTGTCCGTAACTTCGCCTTGAACTCAAGTTCGCCTGAGGCGATGTTGTGATAAGGCGAAGTTATCATCAACTTCGCCTATACCAATTTACTTAACAGGTTTTAGACGAACTTACAGATGAAGCGAAGTTGTTCCCAACTTCGCCTCACCTTTAAGTTCGCCTGTACAGGTTTAATCACAACTTCGCTCGTGGTACATAGCGAACTTGTGAGTTGCTTACACATTGTCTAACTTGTTTTGTTTTGTGCAGATATGGCTGCTATTGGCGGTGCTGGTGGTGACGATGGTGATGATCAACGACAATTATTTCCGGCCCATAATCAGTATATCATTTTAGATCCAGACGCAAGAGGCGTAGAAGACTACAGGGAGATAATCACATTTCTCCAGCGATCAAGAGTCTTTCATGCGATCACAAATACACTGCCCATTTCACTGCCTAACATTGAAGACTTTTGGCAGACAGTGTACTATGATTGCAGGCCTGAGCCTCCGGTGATGCGAGCAACCGTAAATGGTCATGACATACAGTTTTCCTCGGAAGATATACGGTTGGCTTTGCGGTTTGGGGAAGAAACAAGAGATGACCCAACGGAGTTCGTAGCTCCTTTTCGTGATGGAGCGTATTTGAGGATGGGTTATTCGGGTCCGCTGGGGGACTCGCAGAGGAGGAAAGGGTTTTTGCTGGATCAGTGGCGCTTCCTGATGCATGTATTAATTGTATGCATGTCTGGGAGGAAGGCAGGAGCGGATGGGATGGGCGCGACGATGCAGTCTGCCATGGCTGCGCTGACTTACAACCGACGATATTCATTTAGTCAGCTGATCTTTTACGAGATCGATCGTCAGAGGAGGGCTGTGGTGCGCGAGCGATTTATCATGTATCCTCGGTTCTTACAAATGATTCTGAATCATGTCGCTCCGTCGCTACCGCAGAGACGCCCTATTAGATACGTCGAATGCGTGACGAAACGTATCTTTGCTCAGTGCCGCACTTCGAGCACTCGTAGCAAGCCTGAGCTGCGTCCCAGGCATACTCCATTATTCGGGTATCTCATCAACCCGGAGTATGTTCCTGCAGGAGGGGACGAGTTCAGAGACCCACAGCCACATCAGGCGGCAGCACCCCATGCTGTACCAGCTGCGCCTGTTGTATCTACTATGGTTTCTGCTGCTGTGCCAGCTGCTGCATCTTCTGCTGTGCCTACTACTGAAGATGTCGATCTTGATGCTGCTTTTAGCGGCCATGGTTTGTTTGATATGGATGTATCAGTTTCTCAGGTCATGGATGTTACTAGAGCAGTTACTTCGGTAGCTGACTCCGATCTTGACGAAACGTTTGCTGAAGCGAGACGACTGATGGTGTCTCGGGAGATAACTACGGGAAAGAGGCCGAGAACTGTTGACGAGGATGATGAGGAAGTTGATGAAGAGGAAGCAGTTCAGATTGTGCTCAGACGTTCACGAAGAGAACGGACAGGTATGGGTTCGGGAGCTGGAGAATCTTCGAGGCTGGTACGTTTTGCTCCACCTGCCTTGTCTGGTATGTCTCTTATTCCTACTACAGCACAGGTTACTGCTGTCGAGACGTCGGCCCCAGCAGTTGTGTCTCTACCACCCCAATCGCTTACTCCACCGGTGGTAGTTGCACGATTTGTTGAGTCGACCGTCACCACTACTGCAGGGTTACCAAGTGTACCACCTGCGGTCACTTCTGCTGCTGATGTCCCGCCAACTCCAACGCCTACTTCTGACAACGAAAGGATTGCATCGCTAGAGCGGATTGTTGCTGAACAGACAAAGACCATTCAAAGCCTAGTGGAATCCAATCGACTACAAGCAGCCCTCCTAGTTGAACACGGACAAGTAATAGATGCCTTCAAGGCATTCTTGGCATCTCAGGGGGAGAAGACTTGTAGGGGAGATGAGTTGAGGACGAAACGGAGAGAAGATCATGACGATGATCCCAATGCACCGGAAGGTGCAGGTGGTGAGCTGCCAAGAACCTCTCAGGCTCTTGGGGCTTCCACAGCTGAGGGGGAGTCTACAAGTGCAGCCGGTGACGACGTTGTAGATGTAGATGATAATGCTGATGTTGAAGATGTTATAGATGCGTTGAAAGAGTTGGATGAGGAGGATGATGAGTTTATGAATGAAGATGATGTGCTGCCTGTTGATGAGATCGAGAGGATCGGAGAGCAGATTACTGTTGAAAACGTGATAGAGGAGGGTGAGTTTGTAGATGACTCCGTGGAACACGAGATTCCGGAGGTTGAGAGACCAGAGTTGGGTGATGAGAGCGTGGTGGAAGATACTGAATGGGAGGAACAACCGAATTGGAAGGAGAGTTGTGCTCACTGGTTCATAAAGACGAAGAAGCCGGCGGTCCCTTAGATGTTCAGAAAAAGTTACAATATTAAGGGATACGCAGAAGCTAAGAAAGGTATTATCTGCTGGTTATATGACGAGCAGCTGTGGCTCTTCGTGATCAAGAGATACGATGGCATTCAGTACTTCAGGAGAACGTTGAGATCTCTAAACACACTGCCAGAATGTGAGGTAAAAGATTTAGCCAGATTGGGATTGATAAACAGAAGTGAAGACAACATGGCTAGAATTATCGGGAAGATCGTGTGGAAAGAGTGCGTTAAAGAGAAAAAGTTTGAGCTACTGAAACCACAAAAGGGGAAACTTGTCGAAGACAAGGATAGAGGTCTGAGAGTTGATGGAAAACCTTGGATGGTTATGAAATATAAACCGATCCGGTGCCTTAAAGAAGTACCGATGAAGCTCATGCCCAAGGACGTGCTCAAAGACCTAAAATGGTGGTTCGTGGACTGTGAGACAGCGGAGGCGGTAATGGAAGATGAGGATGAACAAGAAGTGCTTAGGGTTTACGACCCGATGCATCTTGTTAATCTATCGCAGGCTGATCTGAAAATGCTCAACGAGAAGAAGATCTTCTACATTCCTGCTTGGAAGGATCAAGCTAGGAAATATCAACGGGTGGTGTCGGTATGTGTTAGAGAAGGAGCGCACGCGTAGAGATGCAAGATTACAAGACTCAAGATTTGAAGATCAAGATATGAAGCTACTGCCAAGGGGGAGTCTGTTGGTACATGTGTGTCAGTAGTTCATAGTCTAGCATTTGTAATCGAGTCTGTAATGTAATTATGTTTATGATTATATTTATGTTTTTGTACGTGCGAAGTTGTCAACAAGTTCGCTCAGGCGAACTTGTTGAACCAGCGAAGTTATTGACAACTTCGCCTATGGCGAAGTTGTCGTGTATATAAACTGTTCAGCGGAACAGTTTGGGTGTTGGTTTTTTAGGTTTTCGTTTCAGTTGTTCAGTGAACGTGTTACGTGTCAGTGTCTGTAATAGTGACCTCGAGTCACGTGTTCGGTTATCAATACAACGGTTTCGTTCATTGCTCGTGTGATTGGTTTATACATATTCTGCACTCGTATCTAACTACGCAGGGATTCCGCACCTGCGCAGATAGCGACATCCCGTGTACGATCCGTCCAGGAACCTACAAATACCTGATGAAAGGCCTGAATATGTGGTTATTAAAGGATTATAGGGATCACCTATATAGGCGGTTATGATTAATATCAAGGGTTTAATAATAAATATCTCTGACGATTGTCTAATCATCTACTTTTTGTAGGGATTCAAATTTCAAAAAGGCAGCTGAAAAGCATAAACACCCGCCATTTTGGGGGCAATTGTTAGGCAAATAATTTTGACACTGAGGATATGTTATTCTTGATGGCAGATCTGGATCAATTATCCTCCTGAAAGGCTTTGGAGCTATGACAAGATCAAGGACCCTCAGCAGTTGGTATTATTAACAATTGTTTCTTGTGTGTAGGTTGTTATTTGATAAATGCAACGGCTCTAAGACTTAGTCCACCACCTATTTCGCTACTGGACTTCTATAGCATGTGGTCAAAAGGCACGAAGGAAGAGAGTGGAGAAATGGCGGATTAATAAAAGTTAGTTGTTAGTTGTATTTTTCTTTTCTTTATATATCGAGTTTATGATCAATGATACGACACATAATTACAATCACACATACTCTAGCTGACAGCTCTCTGTAATCACACTCACATAGCAATATTGTATTCGTTGATCATAAACTCCACCCATTGTAACCCTTTTTTGTAATTAATAAAGTGGTGATAGATGATTTGTCATCACCCGGGGTTTTTTCCTATGATCTAAACAAGATCAAGGGGTTTTTCCTCGCAACAAATCACGGTGTTCATCTCTGTTTCGTTTCTATATTTGCCGATTATCATCTTAGCACTAAACCTCACATAACAGATTTGGATAAATTATACTTGGTAGATTTTGTCCAAAACACAATCGCATACATGGCCTGAACGGAATACAATATGGATTTAAAATACAATACAAGTATTCGTATACACGATACAGATTCGATTACATGAGTAATTCGATTACATGGGGTACTCGAATACAACATGGGATGCGATTGCAAAGTATAATCAAATACAATTAGGGACTCGATTACATATGGGTTATTCGAATACATAATGAAACTCACATACATGCATAAGATCAATTACATAATGGGTTCGCATACGTTATGCAAACCCGAATACAATATATATAGCTCGAATAAAATGTACTCAATCGCATAAACTTGATGATTCAAATATATACAAGTTCTCGAATGCTATATGCATGTTAGAATACATTGTATAAACCCGAATACCATATACATGATAGCATACATGGAAAGACTTTAATACGATAAAGAAAGAAAGAAATACAAAAGTATGTGAATACCTTAGTGCTTAAGAATAAAATATTCTAAGTAAAACTAATATAAAACAAGACCAAAAGATTAGAGCAGACTTAGCCATTTTGGCTGAAATACAGTTAGAACAAGTATTGATACGCGTAACTTATATACAGTTAGCAGAGCTCCATTAAAGAAGGGATTAAAAATTAACATAGAAAGAAACAGAATACATGTGAGTTTCTAGCCCCACTTCCTTGTTATGTTTTAGGGGCCGTGTGCATACTTGACGTGATAGTTAATACACTTACCTTAAATGGCAAGTGTATGCCATGTATGATTTATATGTTAAGTAATGTATGTATTAAATGTTAATGAAAGCTTGTCGGTACGTGAACGATCTTCGTATATTGCACGTATTGACATGGAAGGTGATTATAGTTGTACGCATGGTATGTGGAAGCAAGTGTATGAACGGTATGCGGGCTCTATGTCTGATATAGTAAGTTAGGATGGCAAATCCCTCTAACCTCTATTGGATATAGACCCGGGAAGTGATAGTGCATATAAGGTCCGTGGATCTTATTAGTGTTCCTTATATGGATATTCATTAATAAGGTTTATGCTCCTTAAATGGATATTAAATAACAATGTATATAGTGTTCCATCTATGGATAATATATAGAGTTCCTTCAATGGATAATGTATAGTGTTCCTTTTATGGATAGTATATAGAGTTCCTTCTATGGGTAATGTATAGTGTTCCTTCTATGGATAATATATAAAGTGTTCCTTATGTGGATAATATATATAGATTGTTCCTCCTATGGAGTATATAATACGGGCAATGGTGATAGTTCTTTTAATTGATATTATGTGATGTTCCTCTAATGAATATTTATACAAGGTTAGAGTATTAATACGTGTCTTCGGATACGTGAAGGAATGTATGAGAATGAATTGTATGTTGCCTGATTAACGAGAACTCACTCAGCGTAGCTGACTTTTAGTATGCACGTAGCTAAATATGTTTAATGAGCTAGCATGAGAAGGGCACATGGCATGGATTGAATGGCTGGCATCTGAAGATGGAAGAGAAATGATGTTTTGAATATGATGTTGTATATTATGTTTTAAAGAAAAGGTCGAATGTTTTGTATCGAATGATTAAAGTTAACGTTTCCTCGGAAGTTTTAGTAAACTCTGGTTTGTAGAACTGTGTTTATGAGTAAATCCAACGTCAAAAGTGAGGCACCGGTAACGGGGCCTTACAAGTTGCCATCAGAGCATAAGTTCGAGAGATTTAAGTATCCTACATAATTAGACTTGAATAGAGAATGAGATTTAAGTAAGAATAGAAAAAAGATGCCAGTTCAAGAAAGCCATGTGTCGCTCAAGCAAGCTCGGTAATTGTAAGTTGCATGATTAAGTTCATGCAAAGATTAAGAAATATATGTAGGCGTATGTTAAATGAAAGTGAAAGAATATATTATGTTAGCTTAATTGCTAAAGAAAGAATTTTTGTATGCTAGTTTAATTGCTAGGAAAAGAATGTGCTTATGCTAGCTTAATTGCTAAGGATAAGAATGTAGGTTATATGTATGTTTACATGATTGCGCGAGTAGTAGCAACTAGCACAAGTGAAATCATGAAGGGAAGAATGTAGGACCTGAGGACTAATGTAAAGAGTTAATTACACTTGGCCAATATCATTAACTACTTACCTTACGAATCATGTGCTAAACAATTCATAGAGTGATAACGTTTGTGTTTCCTTAGAGATAAGATAGATGACTGCTACAAAAGAGACGAGCACGACAAGGTCGTACTGGACACTGTGGTAAGACACGTGCCAAACAGACACCCTTTTTGAAGAAGGTGTGAAAGAACAATATGCGAAAGCAAGATGAATCCGACTATAGAAAGTAATGAAGAAGGATCACGCTTGGAGCTTGTAGTCAAACACGCAAAGGGAGTTGCTCAATTGTCACCGAAACATCAAAGGCAGCCTGAACTGGAAAGTCCAAGTGGAAGCAACATGAGAGATGTAGAAATAAGCCAACTAGAGTGAGTCAAACATGCAATATGCTTGCAATAGTTAACACCATAAGGGAACTTGATGGGATCAAGAGAGGGAAGTCATCTAGAATGATAAAGACAAAATGGCAACCTGATATGCAGTTTGACTAGTTAAGAAAAAGGGAGATGTATCATCATGGACTTCATGATCAAGCTATCTTGGACAGCTATAACTCATGAAACCTACATGTTGATGCAGAGCTGAAAATGAAAGAAGGTTTAAGTGGTGACTTAAGGAGTTGTCCGAAAAGTTATGCAATGGATGTGCTCAAGAATTGCAAGAAGTGTTTCAACTTAAGGGATGGACAAAGGGATTTCAAGTAATAATCATTAAGGAGAAGCTGGAAATGTTCCCTTATGTTTGAACGTACTGCAAGCAGTATATTTGCTAAAGGTTGTGATTGGACGGAATGGTCATTCAGTGCTAAGTGTAATTGTAGTAAGTGCAATGTTTCTATTTAAGGGCAAGAAAGAAGAGAATACTTGTGGAAGTGATATGCACTTACAAAGTCTGGATAAGGAAGCGTATCATCGAAGACTTCATAGACAAGCTACCTAAGAAAGCTAAAACTACTTAAGGTCAATCGTTGATTGTAAGACAAAGGATAAACCGGTAAGTCAGGAAACTAAAGAAAGGATAAGAATACATGAAGTATTCCTTTGACAAGGACTAAGCAAGTTCGAGGACGAAACCACTTATAAGGTGGGTAGACTTGTAACATCCTGAAATTTCTAAGAATAATATTTAACATATTATTTAAGTATGGTGGAAAAGTTTACTTGAGTTAGTTGAGAAGTAATAAAATAATAAAGATGGAAGTATAAGTAGGCTAATTAGATGAAATTAATTATGGACCAAGAAGGAAAGATGGGCCTAAGGTCCATGGGCTTAAGTGTGTATAAACACCTCTTAAAACCCTAATCCTTTCCATTTGCATCTATCTCTACACCATAGCCTACACAATAAAAAACACACACTTCTCAAATCCCCGTTTTTTGAGAAAACCACCCATAAAGACACAACGATTCCTGGAGATCTAACCGTCGGATCGGTCTCAAATTTTAACTGAGTGTTCATGACATATATATGAATATTTCCACCGATCAAATCTTCAATAAGAGGTCGGTAATTCCGGTTTTTATCAGCAAAACCATAGCAGCTCAAAAATGAAGATTTCAAAGACTGTTCAGCTTTTCCAGCGACTGTAGCGGCAGTTTCCGGCGACTGTAGTGGTAGTTTTCGGTGAAGGAGAGCTGATGGGTTTGTAGATCGGGACAAGATGGTTCCGTGGCCGCTTGAATCACTCAAATAGGAGTTCGTTTGATATGGTTTTGAGTCTCTCGAGTGATTTCAGAGAAAAATCACAAAGGTACATTTTTGTTAAAAAGGGTTACTTTTCGTGAACGGATTTACATAAAAATTGTTAGGATGATAGATCGGGTCATGATTATTGATAAACTAATGAAATTGATAGTAAACGGGTTAGTTGATTCGTTTCGGGTAAAACGAGTAGTGTTCGGTTTGTGAAAAGAACGAGTAAACGAAGTTGGTATTGCATGAAACTTAGTAGGATAGTAAATTAGACCTTATTATGTGATAAAGTTGCAAACTTGATGTTTAAAATGGACTTAACGAACTCATGGTTATAAACGGCTCATAAAAGAAACCCTAAATCTAGCCTATGGACGTTTTAAGCCATAAAGGTTTAAGCTTTATGGTTGCACGGGTCAAGTTTTGGGCGAAAACGGTTAGGGAAATGTTTACAGTCTAATACCAAACCATAATAGGGTATTAAAGTCATGATATGTAATTATAATAGTGATAAAAAGGAACAAACTCTTCAGCCCGTTCGAATACATTAATGTAGTCGATTACATCGTTAAGGTCGATTACAAATGGAAACTCGATTGCTATGAATTGTTCAATTACATTGTAACTTTCACATACATTAGATACATTCGATTACAATAAGCTCATTTGAATACAACAGCTTAATTCGAATACAATGGCCCAGTTCGATTACAGGAGTACAGTCGCATACATGGAGTGAATGGAATACAATATGGATTTCGAATACAATACAAGTATTCGTATACACGATATAGATTCGATTACATGAGTAATTCGATTACATGGGGTTACTCGAATACAACATGGAATGAGATTGCAAAGTATAATCGAATACAATTAGGGGCTCGATTACATATGGGTCATTTGAATACATAATGAAACTCGCATACATGCATAAGATCAATTACATAATGGGTTCACATACGTTATGCAAACCCGAACACAATATATATATATATAGCTCGAATAAAATGTACTAAGTCGCATACACTTGATGATTCGAATACATACAAGTTCTCGAATGCTATATGCATGTTAGATACATTGTATAAACCCGAATACTATATACATGATAGTATACATGGAAAGACTTGAATACGATAAAGAAAAAAAGAAATACATGTTTTATAACAAGCCTACTAGTAAGAAGATGAAAGAGAATTAGGGAGAGAATAAATTTTATTATTCATTGGTGTGTCATAGAATGAAATAATAAAATTTATTCTCTCCCTAATTCTCTTTCATTTTCTTACTAGTAGGCTCGTTATAAAACACGTTATCAGCACGAATTGCTTTTGGAGTTGAAAGGTATGTCAATATAGTTAACTTGCATTTATTTTCTAAGGTAATCCATATTGTAATTCATATGATTTTGGGTTGCATTAGAGTATTATTTTATTATGGGTTTTATCAAGATTTATTATTATACGATTTATTATTATACGTTTCTGTAACCCATAAAATTATGGGTTTTATCAAGATTTATTATTATACGATTATTAATTATGCATAGCTTTGAAAATTGAATTATTCTCGTTAATCTTTATATATTGCAATATTGGCAATAGGTTGTGTACATGTTGAAAGATTGTTGGAACTTTATTAAATTAGAATTATCACAACAAATAAAGAGTATTCATTATTTAATCATTACTATTTTTTCTAGAATTATGAAAACTGATATCCACTACGATTATTAAAAGAGATTTAATAATATCTCTCTATAAATTATAATGCTAATCGTTAATTTTTGTTTTTCTTTTCTTTCTTAGTTATATGTGACAAATGTTCATTAACTCTTATATTTGAGATACATCTATTAATCTTAAGATATTACTATTGTTCATCCTGTTAACATTACTTCATGGTTTATTTTTATGTTCATGTAATAATTGTTTATCAAATATTAATTCATGTGTATCGTTACAATATAGTTCATCATGACGAATGTTGCAAAGCTTGAGTTTTAGCTCTTGACATTCTGGAAAAAATTATTTGTCATGGGTATTGGATGTTGAAACCCATTTGGATGCTAATAATCTTGGTGATACTATTAAAGAAGGAAATAAATCAACTACCCAAGATAAGGCAAACACCATGATTTTCTTACACCATCATATCCATGAGGCTTTGAAAACTGGATACCTAACTGTTAAGGATCCATTTGTCCTTTGGACCAAATTGAAAGAAAGGTATGACCACCAGAAAACGGTAATATTACCGGGAGCTCGTTACGAGTGGATTCACTTAAGATTGCAAGACTTTAAGTCTATAAGCGAGTATAACTCGACAATGTTTAGAATCACGTCACAACTGATTCTGTGTGGTGAAAATATTACTGATAAGGAGATGTTGGAAAAGACATTCTCCACCTTTCATGCTTCAAATATGTTGCTGCAGCAACAATATCGTGAAAGGGGTTTCAACAAGTATTCTGAGCTTATATCTTGTTTGCTTGTGGCCGAGCAAAATAATCAACAATCCATCAAAGGTAAAGGAGAAGAAATTGAGACACATTTCACATATGGTGACGAAAATGTTGATAAATCCGGTGGTCAAAACGACCTTAATGAAGATACTCACATGGATGTTGGTGATTTTACTAATGATGAAACTAAATTGGATTATGATTATTTCATTGTTGATCCAATTAATTTGGATTATGGTGATATTTTGGCTGATACAACCCAGTTGGATGCTTCCAATTTTTTTTTACATATGAATGATTTGGTTTAAGCTATGTTATTTTCTTGATGTTTCTTTAGACTTTATGTCTGAGATTATGTTTTGTTTTGAAGCACACTAGACATTATGTTTTGGGATTTTTTTTATGCTTGAAGTATCTTAAATGTTTTATTTATGCAACTTTATTTTATTTTATTTGAAGCATATGAAGTGGTTAACTAAACACCCTATTAATGGCGAAGATATATGTTTAATAGACAGTGCAACTACATATACAATTCTCAAGAAAAGGAACTATTTTTCTAATTTAGTTATAAAAGAGGCAAGCGTTAGTACTATATCCGATAGTACAAAATTAATTGAAGGTTTTGGAGAAGCTTGTATTGTGTTACCTGGTGGAACACAATTTAAATTTAACAGTGCTTTATTTTCACCATTGTCTCAAAGAAATCTAATAAGCTTTAAAGATATTCGTCTAAATGGATATCATGTTGAGACAATAAGTGATGGGCATAATGAGTACCTTCAAATCACAAGTATGAAATCGGGTAAAAAGCATGTATTAGAAAAGCTACCCGCGCTTGCCTCCGGTTTGTATTGCACTAAAATTATTGCAATTGAATCTAATATGGTCATAAACAAGAAGTTTATGGACAAAGAAAACTTTAGGGTTTGTCATGACCGGTTAGGCCATCCCGGTTCAATAATGATGCGAAAAATTATAGAAGATTCATGTGGACACTCTTTAAAGAACCAAAGGGTTCTTCAGACTAAGGACATTACATGTGTTGCATGCTCAAAAGGTAAGTTGATTACTCGCCCATAACCAGTTAAAGTGGGGAGTGAATCCCTTGCTTTCTTGGAAAGAATACACGGGGATATATGTGGGCCTATACACCCTCCTAGTGGACCATTTAAATATTTTATGGTGCTAATTGATGCATCAACGAGATGGTCACATGTGTGCTTACTATCAAGTCACAATATGGCATTTGCACGACTACTTGCCCAGTTGATAAGGCTAAGAGCATATTTTCCAGATCACCCCATTAAGAAAATTCGATTGGATAATGCTGGTGAATTTACATCCCAATCATTTAATGATTATTGCATGTCTATTGGGATAAGTGTAGAGAACCCTGTACCTCATGTATATACACAAAATGGGCTTGCCGAATCGCATATCAAGCGACTTCAAATGGTTTCAAGACCGATGATTATGAAATCAAAACTACCAGTTACTTCTTGGGGGCATGCGATTTTACATGCAGCAACACTAATTCGCATCAGACCAACGAGTTATCATACCTCATCCCCATTAAAATTGGTTTTTGGTCAGGAACCAAATATTTCCCATCTAAGGATTTTTGGTTGTGCCGTATATGTTCCAATAGCTCCACCATAACGCACAAAGATGGGACCTCAAAGGAGGCTAGGAATATATTGGGTATGAATCAACATCTATCATTAAGTATTTAGAGCCATCAACGGGAGATTTATTTACTGCTCGATTTGATGATTGTCATTTTGATGAATCAACCTTCCCAACATTAGGGGGAGATGAAAAACAGCTGGAAAACAATATAATTTGGAATGAACTATCATTATCTCATCTTGATCCTCGAACTAAACAATGTGAAACAGAAGTTCAAAGGATAATTCATTTACAAGAATTAGCAAATCAATTACCAGACGCATTTACTGACCCGAAGAGAGTGACTAAGTCACATATACCAGCTGTTAATGCTCCAATAAAAATTGGTGTCCCTGATGGACAACCACGGATTGGTAATGAGTCTAATGTCCGCCTAAAGCGTGGTAGACCAATCGTTCTAAAGATAAAAATCCTCGAAAGAAAAAAGGAGCAAGTAATATAGATGGTCTTGTCGAGGTAACTGCAATGCCTGAAAAGGAGTCTCTTGAAGAGACACTAGACATAATGGTGTAACACCCCGTAACCGCAACGGAAACGTAAACGAGATGCGACAGACACCTCTGATATCAACAACATTGTTTATAAAGAAAACCGAATGCATTAATATACTTCAAAATTACAATATCTCGTCTTTCATTACCGTCTAGGTGATACACAAATCATACAATACGGTTCATAATTCTATCTGTTATAATGTATCCTAACGTCCAGCACGCAAACCTTACACACATCAAGCACTTAGCACGTAATCAATCACTTTATCTTAGTTGTACCTGAAAAGCATGTGAGAAAACGGGTCAACTACGAATAGTTGGTGAGTTTCACAATTCGAGTAAACCATGATAAATCATTATCATAAAATAATATTATTATCGATGTAATTATGCTGAGCCCACAAGTGAAACCTCTGACTATCACACACAATCCCCGTGGCATATCCCCCGCCCACGGACCCGTGACATATCCCCCGTCCACGGAACTGCCCCAAACCGCTATGTCTAACATTACATAGCAAAATATATATAACACCCAAAATAGACATGTGCAACTGGCTGGGAAACATCAGCAAATCCATGCCGGACCAGTTGGGTTTGTCAGACCAATAGTACTATTCACACTCTACCGGCTTTCAGTTAATCACTCGTGTTCCGGGGCCTTAGAATGTTAGCAACTCAGACAATTACCATCTTAATACATTTCCGTATGATTCTCGTACAATAAAATATATATAAACCCACGCAAATCCATGCGTTCAGTATGTACTTAAACATTTCAGTAAAAACATGCTTCCGCCCCGAGAAAATATTCGAAAACAGTTCAGAAAAAGGGGCTCGTGAAACTCACCTTAGCACATGCAAGCAGGTAACGATAATCATTATCAATTAACACGTCCAATCTGTAATATGATCCCTACGATCGTTATTATACAATTATTGTTTATATAATCTTTAACCTTATCAATCGGTACATCTGGAGACACTGTTAACCCAGTACTGTACCTGTTCCGGGGGCAATATTAACCCAGAAATACTTCTCCGGACTCAGATTGTGATGTCGTTTAGAGTTCCATGGTCACAATTTCTATTAGTCGTTTTCTCGTTTTGCGTGCCTAGCACGAATATCCGTTTTATGTTTCAAAATGAGTTTGGTCACACACGACCCGAAAATCGTTGTTGACTGATAATTTAGTTAAAGTGGTGAAATTAGTACTCGGTTTAGACGCCCCGATTGACCTCGGGACCCGTTTCCGTCTTTGCGTACCAGAAACTGTTAAATCGGTTAAAAATACCCAAATCATCCGAATTATTTTCGGATGATTCATTTTTACTTGTTTAACTCAATTATATGAAAATAGTCCATTTTTAAGGTTTTTATACACCAGTCAGCTCGCTTATGCGAACTTTACCGGTTTACGCGTTTTAACTTTAAAAGTTTGATAATTAGCACGATTAATTATCCGTTTACTCTCGGATCTTGAAATTTTGCCCAAATCACTTTTTAACAGTGGGTAATTTTATAAAAATATTTCCAGAATTAATTCTTATATTTAAAATTTATTTATCTCTTTTTAAACACCATTTAAACACTAAATATGTCGTAAATACCAAACGATCTTAGAAAAATCCCAAATTTTTCCTGGATGTCCCCTGCCATCCACATAGTCCCCTGTAATTTTTCCAGAACCAAAATCTTCTTTTACATCCCCTTTTTACCAAAACCGAGCTAGAAATCCCTAGAACTCGTTTAACCGAAAAGCCTACTTAGACTTCTCCAATGGACCTCAAATTTTGTGTGTGACTTATACATGATATGAAAAGCTTATCTGCAATTTTCCAGAATTTTTCATGATATTTAACTATTTTTCACCATTTTTGGCCAAAACCGAGCATTAAATTCATCAAATATTCATCCTTTATCCAAAAATTACCAAAAATTCACAGAAC